>NC_081181.1:32949528-33249528 GCF_029867415.1 Vicia villosa
TGGGACCCACGCTGGCTGACCAGCGAATGAGGAGAAGGAAATCTGCCACGCGTGCAGATAGAAAGGTCAACTTTTGACGGACGAACCACGCTTGGACGCGTGGTCGTCTTCAACCTCCGTCTGCCTTATTTTTTAAACAAATAGCGGGGGTTTTAAACCTCCCCTATTTGTACGTCAGAAACACAACTTTTGGTAGCTTCCCACACCTGCAAAAATGAGCGTTATGAATAAAAATAAAGGACCCAGATCTACTTAAAATCACCTCCTGAACATGATGGTGGTATTAGTTTTGCTATTTGGGCGCTGTATCTATGGATTCGAAGAGGTTGAAGCTTAAGCATGCAAGAACACTTGTTCATGGCATAGAGCTATCTTCACGTGGAAACTCTCATGTTAAAGCCCAGATCTATCCTATGAGGCCTCATGAACTCATTAGAATGATTAGTTTATATTGAGGTTAATTAAATATAGGAAAACGAAAATTGATTATGTATGAATATGAAGAACACTTATGCACGTGATACGACTCTCATGGGACCACACAAAGAGTTTATTCTTACTTTATATGACCTTAGAAGATGATTAGAATGATTGTTTGGTATTGATATTGATTGGAATATTGAATTTGAAAATTACAAAGTATATGGGATTTTTGAGAGATTTGATGAGTTTTCTTGCTATACTCTTGCTATATTTCGTGGGTCTCCTTGTTGTTGATGTATTCCACTTCTTTTATAGGCCAAGGGCTGCTTGGAAGTGAAGCTAAGAGCATTGATTGCTTTGTTGAAAGTTTGATTTTTAAATATTAAAAATCTTTGAAAACTTGACCAAGTCTTGCTCTCCTTCAATGCACTTGCCTTGTACTTCATTTGGCTGCAGAAAAATGGAGATTCTTTGATGAGTCATGCTTGAATTGTAAGCTACCATTTATCCATGCATTTTCCTTTTAATTTTAATCTTAAAATAAGATAAAATCATGCAAAAATGGATAAAAAAAGGTATGGGCTTAGTCTTGGTCGTGGGAGGCCCATATCATCATGGAAATGATGTTTGAATGCTGAAAACTTGGCCCCATTTGGAAAAAATGCCATTTTAATCAATGTTGATTTCATGTATTTTCCCAAAATTTAGCCAACTTCAACAAGGTGTAAATCCTTCAATTTTTTTCATATGAAGGAGATCTTGCACTTTTTGGAAACCTCAAAGAGTCCTCTAACCAATGCCTTTGGTCTCATGTCAAAATGATTTTTGAAGCTCCTTGTGTGTCCTTTTGAAAAAAGTGTCTTTTTGTTGACTTTGAAAATGACCTGTAATGTCTTTGATCATATTTTTCAAATGGTGAATCCAATGACCATGGGATCAATGGCATTTGAAAGATAATTGAATTTCCTTCAAAACAAGCTTTGGTTTGAATTTTTTGGATGAAGGATGAGAGAGTTATGATCAGTCAAAGTTGAGTTGACTTTTCAGGCAAAAACCCTAATTTTGAATCTTAGGGTTTTGTTGATTTTTGATCTTTCCTTGATGAATTATGATCATCCAATGATCAAATGATGAATCCTTTGACAAAATATGGACTTTGACAAAAAATTTCATTTTTGACTGTCTGTTGACTTTTTTGGTCAAACGGGTCGTCTGTTGACTGTTTGAGCTGCTGACGGTGCGTCTGAGTGAATTGAAGTTTGAAAATTTGTATGATGGTACTTTGAGATATATGGATGTGTATGAAATCCATTTGAGCTCTCAAAAACTTGTTGCTCCTGTAAAAACAAGAAAAACCCTAGTCAGGGACTGTTTATGTAGGAGACAGTTAAGCGTACCTGATTTTTGCGCAGTGTTGAGTCTCTGCTAATCGCGTGATATTCAGAAGACTTCTAGAACAAAAATCTTGGAATTTTGAATTGTGAAAGATTGATTTGATTGATGGTACAAAACACTGAGAATTGTACTGCCAGCAGTTTGGCTGTCAACTGACTGTTCAGGTATTGATGTAGCAGTTAGAGTGAAAAATCAACAGTCAAAGTTAATTTTCTTTTTTGTTGTTTTTGTTTTTTTTTGTTTTATGTAAAAAATGAAAGTTTATTTACTTGACTTGTTAGAAAAACACAGACATAATAAATAACTAATATTTACGGTATGCGGGCAAAATTACCGATAATAACCCTGAAAATCATTTAATGCACAGAAATAGGAATATTTGACTGGCAGAAAACACACAAGATATTATCTTAGTAATTAAGCAATATTATGACAAATAGTACAACATTTAATACTGACAGTACAAATATCACATACTATATTGAACAGTACGACGAATAAACGGTACATTTAAGAAATAAGAAATACGGCAAATTTTAAGAATGACGATTAATGACCCATGCTATGAACAATAACATGTAGATGATTGGGAGTGCAACCATTGCAGGTCCACACTCTTCAGGACTATGCAGGCAGAAGAAAGTCATGATCACCGTAGCAATGGTGATGACTGTAAGAAACAGTGTCTCTATCCACTTTGCCATTCTTGTCAGGGAAGAAGAGAAAATAGATATGAGATAGGAATTTGAAAGATGAGTTGGAATTTGATGTGAGATTTTATGGAAGAAAATGAGAGGTATTTATAGAATGGAAAGAAGGAAAGAGACGTTGGGGAATGATGTGATTCCGTACAAAAGGAAAATTTGAGTGGAAGTAAGATTTGAAAGAAAGTGTATGATAGTGTTGGAAAAAGGAGAGATTTGATTTTTGAAAAAGAGATTTGAAAAGATTTTTGCAAATAATGGAATATAGTACAAAAATTGGTGGGAAACAAAAGATAATAATAATCTACTTGTTACCAGTACAGTCTGAGTTTCCTGATTCTGCGCCTGCAAAAAAGATTTAACTCTGTACCAATTGTGTCAGTACTATTTATCTGTAAATAAATAAATAGCATGTGTGAAGTAATAAACAGTATTTGGCGTTTGCGTAAGAATAAATTCAACTGCAAGCCAAATTACTGTATAAGAAAAATTCTAAAAACTAAGTATTTCATATGTCAGGATATTTGTTGAAATAAAAATCCATGATTATATGAGACCCTTAATTTTCAGATTGGAGTTTTCTTGAAAAATATGTGGGCAAATTTTGGGGTATAACAGAGGTGAACAACACAGATCAAGCACCTCCGACACAGCAGTCTAATCCCAACTCTAGGGAAGACTTCAAGGACAGTGAACAGATCAAAGCGCTAGAGGAGAGACTAAAGGTGGTAGAAGGATATGATGCTTTCGATGTGGATGCCTTCGAAATGAGTTTGGTCTCAGACTTGACTATCCCACACAAATTCAAGATTCCTGAGTTCGAGAAATACAAAGGACTCACATGTCCGAGGAACCACTTGCGCATGTATGTGCGAAAAATGGCTGCCTACGCCCACGATCAAAAGCTAATGATACATTTCTTTCAAGAAAGCTTAAGCGGAGCGTCTATTGACTGGTACATGCAACTGGAGAAATCCTATATCAGAAGCTGGAATGATCTAGCTAACACATTCTTGAAGCAATACAAGTACAACTTGGACATGGCACCCAGTCGGATGCAATTACAAAACATGTCACAGAAGAAGGATGAATCATTCAAGGAGTATGCCCAAAGGTGGAGGGAAATGGCTTCTCGAGTCCAACCTCCCCTAATGGAAAAAGAACTGGTGGACATATTTATGAGCACCTTGCAAGGACCATACTACGACAAGATGGTCGGAAGCATATCTTCAGGGTTCTCGGACTTGGTAGTCATTGGTGAGAGAATTGAAGATGGAATCAAAAATGGGAAGATACAAGGGGCACCCTCAGGTTCCTATCACACAAAGAAGTCATATGACGGAAAAAAGGAACCCAACACCGTTGGAGCAATCCTGGTTAATCAGACACCAACACTACAACAGAAGGATCAGCAAAAACAACAGGGTGGCCAACGCCCCTGGAGGTCCAAGCCAAAACGATCATTTACTCCATTGCACATGCCACTGTCTCAAGCTTTGCAATACCTGCTCAGTCAGAATTTGATAACTCTGCTACCTCCATACTCGGCTCCAGCTAACCCCGCTCCTGGGTACAAGCATCATGCTAGGTGCGCTTATCATTCAGATAGTCCTGGTCATGATACAGAGGATTGTGGGCCGTTGAAGCACAAGATCCAAGATCTAATTGAAGAAGGGCTCATTGAGTTCGAAGAGCCTCGCAAGTCTAATGCTATAAGTGGCTAGAAGGAGGGTTTCTTAGATCATTAGTTTTCGTTGTCATTTGCAATTTCCTTTCAGTTTGTTTAAACATTGGTTTGCGGTATACGCTATGTACTTTACAATAATCATTAATGCATTGCTTACGTTTGTCTTGGTTTATTCCTAGTGTTTTCACTATATTCAAAACTGTGTTTTTACTTGGTTTTATTATTTGTGATATTCAACTTTTGTTCAAAGATGTGTACCTTTAGAGGGAGAATGACGAAAACGATACCACAATACCATACAATATGCTTTCGAACAGACCGTGTTGACGATGTACAGGCATTGTTTCAATTCCAACACAGTGGAGATATAAGGATGTTAATCCCTCGTCAACCCCTTTGAGCCTAAGAAGTAGGAGTTTTCCTTCACTACAAAATAAACACCCTCAAAATATAACCTGGGGTAGGGTAGCTGTTCAGTTAACTTGATTGTTCCTTTGAACATAACCACTTATGGTTCTCCGTCATAATTAAACCTGGCAGTCAATGTCCGTAACGAAAAAGAAAAAACAATGCAAGGCCTGCCAAGTCAAAACCTATTAAGGAGGCTCAGGCGAAATGGGGGGCATCCCGCTGACTGTAATTTTAAGCAGTTCAGGCAAAAATTAGGGATAATAAAGTGAAAAAAGAAGTCACTACATGCCCTCGACAAAAGGAAGATATTACAAAAAAGGAGGACGACTGCCTTTGCAGATAAACCTTTGGTTTTTGAACCATCATAAATGTCAATGTTATAATTCCCAAAGTCTTTTGGAGCGTAAATGCATAGTTAACTGAGCGTAGGACTGGAGAACGTCACGAAGATTGGGGTGGGTACAAATGAACTTTGAGCCATTATCCTTTGTTTCTTAAAACCGCGAACCAGGCCACGTTACAACCCTTAAAAGTCATAACTGAAACATGGTTAGTTCGAAAGCATACCGTTACAAAAAGGTATCCCGACTCCTTAAGGTCTACTATAACTCTTGAGTTGATATCACTTTCTTACAAAAAAAAAAAACTTTGTTTTACTCAAAAAAAATGTTTTTTAAGCTTTCAAGACAGACATATGCATTCGCATCTTATGAGTTTCATCGTAAAGCACACTGGTCTATATAGATTCCAATGTTTTAACATCGGGGAGAAGTTGCTTGGGGCATGGCTAATGGCTAAAAACCTACTGACAGGCGAGATAACTTTAAAAGCATATCAAAGAAGAAATATCTCTTACGCCTGACTCGGATGGCTATTGTATACACAGGGCATAGCCCGTTGTTGTCCTATCAATCTGGGGCAATCTAATCAAGATCCATGGGATCTCTCAAGGACTCTGAATAGCCCATGGGGCAAGTCCGTTACTAGGGGGCACGTTGCAAAAGGTCACTCAGTATCAAATGTTGTCAATACCACTCCCACGTCCTTTCCAGGAACTTCTATAGAACATCTCTCAATTTGTCCATGTGGTCTTCTTTAAGACATATTCAAATATCTATTGCCCTTTCTAGGAGCCCTTTTCAAATAGTCTTCTTTAAAACACATTCTACAAACCTTTCCAGGTGTTTCTCGTCTTTTTTCAGAAATCTTTTCAGATAGTCTTCTCTAAGATATATTCCTTTCTAAAAACCTTTTCTAGGTAGTCTTCTGTTAGACGTCTCCTAACTTTTTCAGTCTTCTTTAAGATATTCCTTTTCAGGTAATATTCTCTAAAAAAAAAAAAAACCCTTGTCCTTTCCAGGAACCTTTCTAGGTAATCTTCTCAAAGACACCCGTCAATCTTTTCAGACATGTTCAAATCTCTCCTATAAACCGTGTCAAACTTTGTTTAAGGTACAGTCTTCTTTAGGACGGTCTCCTATCCTTTCTAGGGTAATCTTTTTCAAAATGTCTTTCCCTGAGTTTTGTTAAAAACACCATAAAATAGTCTTTATCCTCTCTGGGATTCTTTGACCCTATTTGCAAACGTGACTCCCCGAGCTTTGTTTAAAGCACAATCTTGTTCAAGACAATCTCATATCTTTTCCAGGAACCTCTTCAGGTAATCTCATAGAAGATATCATCTCATTCTGAGTATTCAGCGAATTTCTGTCCATCGGACACGACCGAGACGCATGACTAATTCTGAAAAGCATCTGCTTCACATTCGAATCAATACCTAGCATCAGGGGGATTGGGTTAATCAAAGGCGATCATTGCTAATAAAGATCCCTGAACCGGGTGAACCACATCTAGGGGGTTCTCCTAAACAAGGGCAAAATAGCGAGGATTATAGGGGCATACAATCAAGGATCCTATTGACTGGGGCATATATTTCAGGAATTCAAATACTGGGGCAGTGCATATCAAGTTTGTGGCATGACAGGGGAGCATTGCTGCGTAATTGGCCTTCTTACGCCTGTATTATTTACGACCTACAGTGGGGGTCGTCGTACATACATAATTCTCATTTATTTTGAGAATCTCATTACATGACACATGCATCATAACATTGCATAAATTCAACATTCGCCTTTTCAGGTCACTTCATAATCAAGAGGATGTTATCATCACATTACAAGCGCAAATACGATCGTATCAACGATTCAATCTCAACATATGCATTCCAAGTCTTTCTTCAAAGACAACCCAGAAGCAACCAAAGAATTTCTTACCTCTCCAGGTAGTCTTGTCCAAGACAAATATCCTAATCTTTCCAAGCAGTCTTGTTTAAGACATATCCTAACCTTTCTAGGTAGTTTTGTTTAAAAACTCTTATGTCCTTTATAGGAACCTTTCTAGGTAGTTTTGTTTAAAACGTATCGTCCCCTTTATAGGAATCTTTCTAGACAGTTTTGTTTAAAACGTATCGTCCCCTTTATAGAAATCTTTCTAGACAGTTTTGTTTAAAACGTATCGCGTCCTTTGTAGGAACCTTTCTAGGTAGTTTTTTCTAGGTAGTTTTGTTTAAAAACTCTTATGTCCTTTATAGGAACCTTTCTAGGTAGTTTTGTTTAAAACGTATCGTCCCCTTTATAGGAATCTTTCTAGACAGTTTTGTTTAAAACGTATCGTCCCCTTTATAGAAATCTTTCTAGACAGTTTTGTTTAAAACGTATCGCGTCCTTTGTAGGAACCTTTCTAGGTAGTTTTGTTTAAAAATATCGCACCCTCTATAGGAATCCTTCTAGATAGTTTTGTTTAAAACGCTTCATATCCTTTATAGGAACCTCTCTAGGTTAGTCTTGTTTAAGACATATCATCTCCCGTCTAAGAGCCTTTCCAGGTCAATCTTGTTTAAGATGTTTAGAAGCCTCTCTAGGTAATCTTGTTTAAGATATCTCATATCCTCTCTAGGTAATCTTGTTTAAGACGTTTCATATCTTTTTAGGAGCCTCTCTAGGTAATCTTGTTTAAGAAATTTCATATCTATTTAGAAGCCTCTCTAGGTAATCTTGTTTAAGATATCTCACATCTTTTTAGAAGCCTCTCTAGGTAATCTTGTTTAAGATATTTCATATCCTTTCTAGGGATCTTTTTAGGTCAGTCTTGTTTAAGATGTTTCATATCTTTTTAGAAGCCTCTCTAGGTAATCTTGTTTAAGAAATTTCATATCCTTTCTAGGGATCTTTTTAGGTCAGTCTTGTTTAAGACGTTTCATATCTTTTTAGAAGCCTCTCTAGGTAATCTTGTTTAAGAAATTTCATATCCTTTCTAGGGATCTTTTTAGGTCAACCTTGTTTAAGACGTTCCATATCTTTTCAGAGGCCTTTCTAGGTAATCTTGTCTAAGACGTTCATATCTTTTTAGGAGCCCTTCCAGGTTAGTCTTGTTCAAGACATATCATACCCTTTCTAGGTAGTCTTGTTTAAGACATGTCTCAATTGCTTTAGGTAATACTCTTCAAAAATTTATCCAATCTTTTTCTAAAGACACATCTTGCTCTTTCAAAGAGTTTCCTCAGTCAGTCTTCTCTAAGACAATTCTTCCCGAGCTTTGTTTGAAGCCTAAATCCCTGTCACATCAGTCATTGATGTACCGGGTTCAGGAAACCTCTTCAGGTAGTCTTATGTAAGACATTACTTCATCTCTCCTCAAACACAATCCGAACTAGGATTCGCAGACATCTCAAAAGGGTTAAGCAAATTCAATGGGTGATAAGGAGATAAGGTGTTGGAGTTATCATACATACATATCCATGTGCATACGCGCAACATCTACATGTGTAAACATTCATACATCTACCATGCATACGCATTTACAAAGCGATTTTTTATACAGGTAAATTTATCCGAATCAGGGCAAGTGACTCCTATTGGCGCAGGAAAAGCTTGCTAGCACTATGTAAGTCTCAGGCTTTAGCGAGGCGATTATCTTTCGCACACTAATTGCAAGGTAAATTTAGGGGTATTCCATTATTTAATAACTCTTCGATCCGAAAAAGCGTGAGACCTGCGTATTCTCACGCCATTCAATCCAAGGTAATTAAATAGGGGCAGCTGTCATACCCCAAAATTTACCCAATATAATTCACACCTGTCAATTTACTAAGGACGTTAAAAATTAGGAGTCATAGGGTTTAATATACCTATTATTAAACTCGCTCTCTTATAAAACTTCCTTAGGTTGATTTAAAATAAGTAAGGGTGTAAATAGCAAAATCTCTAAATCCAATTAGCACTTGGCCCACTCTTTTTGTTTTGTTTTTTTGCTTCTTAGAAAAAAGAAAATAGAGAGGTGTGTTTTTAGAAATAGAAAATTTGGAGCCCAATAGGCCCATTTGTTTATCACTAATTAACCATTTATGTTACTACTAATTATTAATGTTATTAATTCCTATTATTAGTGATAATATTGGGATTATGAAAATTAATCTAACATTATCATTAGAACTAAGGTATTTACTAAGTGGTGGTAACAGTTATCTTTGGAATAATATTAATTAGTTCTGTGATTATTATAGAGAGTATATTAGTTAATTGAGTTATTCTACTGATTAATTAATTAAATTAAGACAAATTATTAGGTTTTTTTGGTTGGTGGACTGTTGGTCGTTTGGGCCGAAAGGAAGACAAAGGCAATATGGGCCGGTTTTTCTTCCCTTCCTCTCACGTGTGGATCAGGCGTGGACCGGGTCAAACCGACCCGGGTCCTATTCACCATCTTCCTCCCCAGCAAACCGTAGGCGCCGGCGGCCACCTCTTTCCAACAGCAAACCCTAGCCATCCATCCTTCAACCCAGGCCCATGGATCAATCAAACATTACAAATCTTCAAACCCAATCAAATCGTAAACGGAATCAATCAACAAAATATAATCGAATCTTAATCAAATCTGAATCAAAACTTAACAAATCAAATTTTTCATTTGAATCTGAATCAATTACAAAGAGAATCGGGGATCAATTAGATTGAATAATAACTAATTGAATCAATCTCTAATTTCCTAAATCAAAGCTAACCCTAGGCTATAAAACAGAAAAGAAATTAACAGAAGGGGGGGATTTTTTCCGGAGAAGATCTTGGCGCCGCCACGAACAAAACCCTCTAGCATCTGGATCTTCATACCTGCAAGAGTATACAGAGAAGGAGATTAGAGCAGGGAGGGAGCAAACACGATCCAATACTCAAGAACATAAGGTAAACTCTATTCCACTTAGCTTTTTAGGATTTGATGCGAAATAACTCGTTGTTGTGTTGTCATGTGGAATCTGGGTTAATATTGAGGCGCCGCCGCATCGGCCGCCGTCTTTGTTCGTCATCGCCGCCGTGCGTTCATAAATCGCCGCCGTTCGTTCATAAATCGCCGCCGTGCGTTCTTCCATGTGTTTGTGCGTGTTCTGGAAACAAAGAGTGAGAGGGAAGAGAATGACGAGAGAGGGTGGGTAAGAGGAAATGAATTGTAACCTTATCCCTTCCCTATTTTTGTCTAATTTCAATTAAATGAAGAAGTTATCCGGTGGATACTCATTACCGTGGTCTCTAGGTCAGGTTAATCCAAACTAATGTGATGCATATACTTGTGATGGTACACCGTAAGTGCGAACGCATGCGCACACCAGATCCTAACGGATCATGTTTGTTTCTTTGGGCCCAGTCCTTCTTTTTGCACACCATTTAATTTCTACCTCAAACAAAATGCACCCCCCTTGTATAAAATAAAAAAAAAAACTAATTAATTTCTATTTTATAATTTTAATGGTTATTTAATTGTTTTGTTTTTGACAATATAATTTTCTCCCCGAACCGACTAAACCTATTAGTCGCATTAGGCGAGAAATAATTTTGATCAATTAATATATTAATATTAATTCTAATTTAATTGGCTCTTGTTGAATTCTCTCCTCGACCCGACTAAAGCTATTAGTCGCTGTAGACGAGAGATAAAAAATACATAAATTTAAAATACATTTTAATTTGCTGCCCGCGACGATCAATCTATCGATCTGAGCAATCAGCAATGCCCTTAATCCGTTAGCTATACTGATCAAATCTATTGGTCATCGCATCTAACGGTGCCATATCAAATCAGGGTTGTACGCCCAAGCATCTAAAACAATTTCATCACTTCAAACCAAACCACGGATCTTCATCCATTTCAAGGCAACTCAAAATGTCTTTCAAATCACAAACTAGGACAGGCCATTCAAAAAGCCTCAAAACAACTTCAAACCATTCAAATCAAATTCTAAGGCGTACAACCCTGTGCCCGAACTACGTTGACTCTGATTCTCCATAAGGAGATACGTAGGCACTTGGATAACCAAGGCGAGTCCCCCCTCCTTAAAATCTCAATTTTTCCCCTATTCAATTCCTTAGCTATTAACCTTAACTTTTAGCCATAAAACTTGACCCTTAGATTCAAAGCCAATAGGAAAGGGTTGAGGGTGCCTAATACCTTCCCTCGACCTGATTATAATAACTTACCCTGAATCTCATAACTGCGTAGGGTTTCCTATTCGCCCTTCAGAATAGGTGGCGACTCTAAAATCTTTATTTTTAGGGCAGGTTGCTACACCGTACTAAAACTTATTTCACCTTTACTACTGATTCACTCTTCACTAAAATTCATCGGCACTCAAATCATCTTTATTATCGAACATCTCATCAACCTATTAATCAACAACATGTTCTACTTAACTTCGTTTCAAACAATCGCGGTAGTAGGCATTCTTATTCAACAAGTTTCATGCTTCCTTAACCGACTTCAGAATATCTCCTCATAGGATCAATCTACTGTACTTATAACTCTCTTATGAGGTAGAACATAATCTCTCCTCTTCGTAGGTTCAAACGGCACGTTAATCCGACACTCGGAACTCAAGATATGAATTTTCCAATCGTTGTCCGAAAATCCAACACCGACATCATGCAGCGACACTCTATACGATGTATCCAAAACTCCTCAATTGATACATTTAATTCCTAAAATTGCTTCTCAACAAACCTTTTAATTATTCCTTCAATCCGCTCAACTCTGACACTGACGTCTCGTTCAATACTAACCACAAGTCTAGTTCTAAGAGCAGCGTAACCGCAACTTCACATCTTTCCAACATCATCCTGTCACAATTAAATATGTTACAGCTGCTGCAACTATTTTTATAACAAAATTCATCTCGTTAGCTTTCCTACGCTTCAAACGGAACTCAAATCGGATGTCCAGAACTCCAGTTATGAATTTTTGAAGTTCTGCAGCTATTTAGCAATTTTCCTGCGTTTTGCTTACGAAAATCTCACTCGAAAACTCATTTTCTTCAACTCGATCACATTCCAAACAGCCCCTTATCATATCTCTTCACTTCCAAACATTCTCACAACTTGAGCAGCACATCTCATCGCCGAAGTGCGATTTCTGAAACATTACGACAACAATCCTCTTTGCAACTTGCAGCTGAACCTCTTCCGAAACGCAAGGCTACTCAACTGACAACTTCGCAGCACACCAGCAGAGCTGACACATTGCAACTTTCTAATTTCCCTCTCCTACAACTAATCATCAATTACTTCTAATCATCTTCCTTCAAGATGTTCCAACTCAATTACCAATCAAATCTTAATTCTAAGTCACCTTCAATTCGGGAAACAACAAACTCCAACAACGCTTGCACTGTTGCCAACAATAGCCTACTGAATCAATCATCTTACAACTGAAACATAACCGAGAAGCGAAGCTTCTCTCCCACTTGTTTCAAACCAACTTTCGCAGCAAACGACCAAGTACCGACAGTGATTCACTCACATGTCGCGTACCAAGGGATAACATGCCGACAGTATTCAACTGTCGTGCAACTCAATTGAGTCGACAATTGGCCGGACGGACCGACCTGCTCTGATACCACTATTGTAACACCCTTCTAAACCCCGCGGAAATTAATAAAACAATTCAGAGTAAAACATGAAAATAAGGGTGCCACAATTCAATTTAAAACAATCTATCATAAATCAATTGTCATGCTTCACTTAGGAACGAATCATCAATTTAACAAAATCATGTTTTTACACAACGGAATATTCATCATACGGATAGGCATAACATCATCTAGCAATATCCCACAAAATTAATACAATAACAACACAATAGAGTAACATCATAGACTCTAAACTAGCGTTCCCCAGTGTTACAATATCAGAGCATGACATCGACGCTATACTTAAACAAACTGGCCTATGAGTTATCCTCACCAAAGCCAAAAGCCACTACTCGCCAATCTGAAAATGTCAACAGTAAGGGTGAGTCTCACTCAAATTAACAAATGTTTTTGAATCATAAATAATAACACATCATAGTTACATCATCCACCCAATTGCTTCATAAACAGACATTCTGACAAGTTTCATCATCACAAAACAATCAACCAACATCATATAATTCTCAACAAATCATCACATTATAATGCTTTTCAAAACAACATCCTATATTGTCACATTTCATCATATATGTCAACAATACATCATCCAATTAAACAAATCGTCACATGATTAATATTTCAATATAGCATGTATTTAACACATCTCATCACATATATGTACAATACATCATTCACCAAGAAATATAATCACATTTAAAAATAATTGGATTCATACCTCATTCCATCATTTAAACACGTAGGCTATCTCATAAGATTCATCGTGCTCGAAACGGCACTAAAAACAGACCTACGGTTCGAAAGTTACACATCATTTAACTTTTCCAAGAAAACAACTATCGCTACAGCACGCGGTGCAAACAAAGTTCGCGGCGCGACCTGAGCCACACAAACGCGTTCGCGGCGCAAGATATGCCCGCGGCGCGAAACGAGAAAACAAGTACGCCTTCGCGGCGCCAACACTGGGACGCGGCGCGAACTGGCGATTTCGCAGACTTTCAGGTCTGCGTCAGATCCTGCGATCTCACCCAATCTAAGTCCGAAACTAACTCCAAACATCATATACAGGCAGTTATTCATCAATTGCATCATTATTCATCATCACACATCAAAACAACACATAATCAATCAATAATCCATGCAATTTTCATCAATTTATAACCTCCCTAAACCCAACATATAATCCAATTGACTCAAGAACATCCCTAATCAATATCATTATCTAAGAACACGATAATAGATGATAACCGGAGAGTCCCCCCTTACCTTAGCCAAGAGTTCTTGATTGGTCTCTCCCTCTATTGCTTCTCTTTCACGTTCTTCGTGTTCCAACTCTTTTTACGTTCTTCGTGTTCCAACTCTTTTCACGTTCTTCGTGTTCCAACTCTTTTCACGTTCCTTTCCCTTATTCCCATTTCCTTATTATTTTATAAAATAACCTTTAATTAGAATAGGACCTTTACTAACATAACACCCCCTCATTATTTAACATCACACATGGCCCAACACCATAAACCATCTTTTTCCAATTAAATCCCACAAACCACCAATAATTCTAATTATTAATTAAATTTCCATTTAAATTAAAAATTAAAATATATGGTTGTTACACTCAGCTTCACATGTTGATAGAGCAACAACAACTTGCTTCTTGGAACTCCAAGAAATAGGACCTCCCATAAACATAAACAGATATCCAGGGGCACTCCTTCTATCAACTCTGTCTCCACACCAATCTGCAGAGTCAGAGTAACTCAATAACTCTGATTCTTCCTTTCTCCCAGAAGGAAACAATATGCCAAAATTCAGAGTTCCTTTGATATATCTCAAGATTCTGACAGCAGCTTGATAATGGGACCACTTAGGTTTACTCATGAACCTACTAACCATTCCAACTGCATAGCATATATCAGACCTGGTATTACACAAATACCTCAGAGAACCCACCAGCTGTTTGAAAATCGTGGCATTAACATCTTCACCTTCAGAGTCAGATTCCAACTTCTGATTCGTTTCTGACGGTGTAACAGCAGCTTTGCAATTCTCCAACTTGAATTTTTTCAGAAGTTCTAACTCATACTTTAGCTGATGCAGAATGATACCATCTCGTGAGTACAGAATCTCCATCCCTAGAAAATATGACATTTTTCCAAGGTCTGTAATCTCAAACTCATTCATTAGCACCTTCTTGATCTTCATCAGATCTTCTGGACAACTCCCTGTAAACAATATGTCATTAACATACATACACAACAGAATCATATTGCTTCCAGAATGTTGCACATAAACTCCATATTCCATCACACACTTCTGAAACCCATGCTTCTTGAAAAATGAATCAATCTTCAAATTCCAAGCTCTGGGTGCTTGCTTTAATCTATATAGAGTTTTGTGTAATTTGTACACCATCCCTTCCTGATTATTTTTCATAAAGCCAGGGGGTTGTGACTGAAGGATAGAAAAACACTTAGAAAGGGGGGGTTTGAATAAGTGTAGCTTTAAAAACTTGACAGATAAAAATAAATTGCACAGTTATTTTTATCCTGGTTCGTTGTTAACTAAACTACTCCAGTCCACCCCCGCAGAGATGATTTACCTCAACTGAGGATTTAATCCACTAATCGCACGGATTACAATGGTTCTCCACTTAGTCAGCAACTAAGTCTTCCAGAGTCTTCTGATCACACACTGATCACTCCAGGAACAACTGCTTAGATACCCTCTAAGACTTTTCTAGAGTATTCTGATCCACACGATCACTCTAGTTACAACCTGCTTAGATAACCTCTAAGACTTCCTAGAGTATTCTGATCCACACGATCACTCTAGTTCCTTACAACTTAATGTAATCAATTCTAAGAGTATTACAATTGCTTCTTAAAAGCTATAATCACAAACTGTGATATTTCTCTTAACGTTTAAGCTTAATCTCACTAATATATTACAACAGCAATGTAGTGAGCTTTGATGAAGATGAAGATTCTGAGCTTTGAGTAGAACAGAGTTTCAGCAAGTTAATAGGAGTTGTTTTTGTTCAGAATCGTTAACCTTGCTTCTCATCAGAACTTCATATTTATAGGCGTTGGAGAAGATGACCGTTGAGTGCATTTAATGCTTTGCGTGTTCCGTACAGCATCGCATTTAATGTTATACGCTTTTGTCAACTACCTCGAGCCTTGTTCACGCTGTGTCTACTGACGTTGCCTATAATAGCTTTTAACGTTCCTTTTGTCAGTCAGCGTAGCTTGCCACTTGTACTTCCTTCTGATCTGATGTTTGTGAATACAACGTTTGAATATCATCAGAGTCAAACAGCTTGGTGCAAAGCATCTTCTGATCTTCTGACCTTGAAGTGCTTCTGAGCGTGATACCATCAGAACTTCAGTGCTTCTGATCTCATGTTCTTCTGATGCTTCCATAGACCCATGTTCTGATTCTGCTTCGACCATCTTCTGATGTCTTGCCAGACCATGTTCTGATGTTGCATGCTGAACCCTTTGAGACAAAGCTTCTGAGCGCTGAATTATGCATACTCTTTATATATTTCCTGAAAAGGAAATTGCATTGGATTAGAGTACCATATTATCTTAAGCAAAATTCATATTATTGTTATCATCAAAACTCAGATAATTGATCAGAACAAATCTTGTTCTAACAATCTCCCCCTTTTTGATGATGACAAAAACATATATAAATGATATGAATTTGCGATCAGAAAGAGCAGACGGCAAAAGACAAATTACACAGCTATAGCATAAGCATATGAATATGTCTCCCCCTGAGATTAACAATCTCCCCCTGAGATAAATAATCTCCCCCTGAAATAAATACTCGAAGAACTTTAATAAAAGACTTCCCTGATTATTTCGGTAGAGACGATCACATAAGCTTCTGTCTTTAGAGAATTCATAGCTTCTGACTTCTGCTTCCATTGGACAGCTTCAGAACTAGAATTTCTTTAGATCCCTAGAACACTCACAGCTTCTGATTCCTGCTTCCATCTAGGACAGCTTCAGAACTTGAATTTCTTTGATCTTCAGAACATTCACAGCTTTTGATTTCTGCTTCCATTTAGGACAACTTCAGAACTTGAATTTCTTTGATCTTCAGAACATTCACAGCTTCTGATTTCTGCTTCCTTTTAGGACAGCTTCAGAACTTGAGTTTTCTGGATCTTTAGAACATTCACAGCTTCTGATTTATGCTTCCCTCGGATAGCTTCAGAGCTTGAATTTCTACCAACATCACTTCATGCTAGATTTGTATCAGAACATTGTTGAATGTACCAGAGCATTATCAGAGCATCTCTACATCCTGAAATGTTACAGAACAAAAAACTAAACGACAAAAGTCAGCATGAACGAGTTAGAACATAAAATGTATATTCGAACACATGATATGTATCAGAGCCATATAGGCTGAAATAATGTATCAGAGCAAATAGAATTTTGTCAGAGCAGATAGACAAATATGGATCAAATTCTATTATCTGTGCTTCTGATTCATTCTTCTTTCTTGCTTCTGATTTCTGAAGCTTGACAGCACTCAGCTTGCTTCAGTTTCCATGAGTTTATTCTTTTTACAGAATAACACTTCTTATGGTTTTGCTTCTTGTGTTTGCTTTGAAGATTCTCTTCACTTCTTTATACCTGCAAAACACTTAAACCATATAGAACTTGCAGTTCTTGTTAGAAAATGTGTGGGAGCTTTACCCAGCAACTGATAGATTAATCAAATCATTTATCATTTATCTTTCTCCCCCTTTATCATTTATCTTTCTCCCCCTTTTTGTCATAACATCAAAAAGAATACATCAAAAGATTCAGATGAATAAAACGACAAATAAAATTACTGGAATGTAAAAACAAAGAAACTTTTCATTGATAATCAAAAGATATTACAAAAGGTTCCTATGTTTAACAAGATGAGAAACATTCCTAGCAAATACATAAAAAGTCATCCCAAGAGGAAATGACTACAAAAATTAAAAACAAAACCCTAGCAAGACACACTCTGTGTCAACCCATCAAGAATCCCGGTGGTCTTCTTGTCTTCCAGACTAGAACCTCCACTGTAGGAGAGATCCCAGAGACCAAAGAGGAAGAGAGGGACAGTTCACAGACAGAGAACTGCTGTTGCAAACGGGGCTTTCCCTTAACATAGAAGTTAAGAATATCATTCTTAACCTCTTCCCATAACTCAAGAAAGTCTTCTGTCTTTGGGTGAAAGTTGATAACAACATCAAAGAAGAGGTCTGACTTGAGAGGTATTAGGAGAGCCATCCCGAGATATGCAGAGATCTGCCGCCTTTGAGTCATAGATCTTCAACAGGCTTAGAGCATGATTAAGAGATCCAGACAAAGGATTCAAGGTGAACGCTAGGTTTGAACTAGGATTTTTTAAAAAAAAAAAACTTTGTTTGAGCAAGAGAGAGAAAAAAACTTGATGAGGAATGCAAAGAGATAGAGAAGGAAAACAAAGACAGAGTGTAATAGAGAAAATATAAGAGGGAAGGAGAAGCGTTTGAAGAGTATTTAAAAGAAAAAAATGAAACAAATGATGGATAGCATTTAATGTTACGTGACATGAGGAGAGATAATAAAGACAAATGAGGTGACTAGCACAGTTACCTATGGTCGGCGTCCCTTCAACTGCACGCGCGCTTATCCATGAACAGTAACGACAGGTTTACCATCCCGAGATAAAACGTTACAGCTGTTTTGCTTTAAAAGAGGTTCTGAATCAACTTAGATACTGAAACGTTAGTTAATAACCGAATCATAATTTCTAAAAGATTTCAATCAGAACTTCTGATTAAAAAAAAAATAATCCACTTTCATTTCAGAAGATACTCATACATAAGAACTTCTCATCTTCTCATTCTGGGCATAAATCCATACTGATGTTCTTCAGAATGAACTTAAACCTATCTTCAGCCAGGGGTTTTGTAAAGATATCAGCCCATTGATGGTCTGTATCCACAAAGTTTAAAGATATAACACCCTTCTGAACATAGTCCCTTATGAAATGATGTTTAATCTCAATATGTTTAGCCTTTGAATGAAGAATAGGATTCTTAGATAAACATATAGCAGAAGTATTATCACAGAATATAGGAATGTTACTCTCATATATCTGATAATCTTCTAACTGACTCTTCATCCAGAGCATCTGTGTACTGCAACCAGCAGCAGCGACATACTCTGCTTCTATTGTTGATAGAGCAATAGTTGCTTGCTTCTTGCTATACCAGGAGATCAAATGACTTCCAAGAAATTGACAACTTCCTGAAGTACTCTTTCTTTCAATTCTGTCTCCAGCATAGTCAGCATCGCAGAATCCTACTAAGTTGTATTCTTTAGATTTTCTGTAAACTAAGCCAACATTAGTAGTACCTTTCAGATACCTTAGAATTCTCTTAACAGCAGTTAAATGAGATTCTCTAGGATCTGATTGGAATCTGGCACACAAACAAACACTGAACAGAATGTCAGGTCTAGAAGCAGTCAAATATAGAAGAGATCCAATCATACCTCTGTATAACTTCTGATCTACCTTCTTACTTACCTCATCCTTACCTAGGATGCATGTTGGATGCATAGGAGTTTTGGCTTCTTTACAGTCTAGAAGATTAAACTTCTTCAGAAGTTCCTTCACATACTTGGTTTGGTGAACATACGTTCCTTCTGATGTTTGATTTATTTGTATTCCAAGGAAATACTTGAGTTCTCCCATCATGCTCATTTCAAACTCAGCCTGCATAGACTCAGCAAACTCCTTTCCAAGTGTAGCATTAGATGTTCCAAAAATAATATCATCTACATATATTTGACAAATTAAAATATCCCTTTTAAAGGTTTTACAAAAGAGAGTAGTGTCCACTTTTCCTCTAGTGAAACCATTATTCAGAAGGAAAGAACTTAAGCGTTCATACCAAGCTCTGGGAGCTTGTTTCAATCCATACAACGATTTCTTTAGTTTAAAAACATGATTAGGAGACATAGAGTCTTCAAAACCAGGAGGTTGATGGACATAAACTTCTTCATCTATATAACCATTTAAGAAGGCACTCTTAACATCCATCTGATAGAGAGTGATGTTATGTTGAGTGGCAAATGAAATTAATAGACGAATAGATTCTAACCTGGCCACTGGTGCAAAGGTTTCTGTATAGTCAATCCCTTCTTGCTGACTATAACCCTGAGCCACCAGTCTGGCTTTGTTCCTTACCACTTCACCTTTCTTACTGAGCTTGTTTCTGAAGACCCATTTTGTACCGATTATATTGAATCCATCTGGTCTAGGAACAAGATCCCAAACATCATTCCTTGTAAACTGATTCAGTTCTTCTTGCATAGCAATTATCCAGTCTGGATCTTCTAGAGCATGATCAACAGAAGTTGGCTCGATCAAAGATACAAGACCTAATTGACAGTCTGCATTGTTCTTAAGGAATGCTCTTGTTCTGATTGGATCATCCTTCTTTCCAAGAATGACATCTTCTGAATGACCCGAGATGAGTCTGGATGATCTTCTGACAGATGGTTCTTCAGAAATGCTTAGATTCTCCAGAGAAGTTGATACTTGATCTTCCGATTCTTTGCTTCTGAGAAGCTCTGCTTCTGATGCGTTGCTTCTTGGCTCAACAACTTCTGATATATCAATATCACAATCTGCAAAATTATCAAACTGCTTTGGTTTTTCAGAACCAAGCTTATCATCAAACCTGATATTGATTGATTCTTCCACAATCAATGTTTCAGTATTGTATACTCTGTAGCCTTTTGAGCGTTCAGAATATCCAAGAAGGAAACATTTTTGTGCTTTGGAATCAAACTTACCAAGATGATCTTTAGTGTTCAGAATAAAGCATACACATCCAAAAGGATGGAAATATGAAATGTTGGGCTTTTTATTCTTCCACAATTCATAAGGAGTCTTATTTAGAATAGGTCTGATAGAGATTCTATTCTGAATATAGCATGCAGTGTTTATTGCTTCTGCCCAGAAATGCTTAGCCATATTGGTTTCATTGATCATGGTTCTGGCCATTTCTTGCAGAGTCCTATTCTTTCGTTCTACAACTCCATTTTGCTGTGGAGTTCTAGGACAAGAGAAATCATGGGCAATACCATTTTCTTTGAAGAATTCTTCAAAGGATCTGTTCTCAAATTCACCACCATGATCACTTCTGACCTTTATGATTTTACACTCTTTTTCAGATTGAATCTGAATGCAGAAATCAAAGAACACTGAATGAGTCTCATCCTTGTGTTTCAAGAATTTTACCCACGTCCAGCGGCTATAATCATCTACGATGACTAATCCATATTTCTTCCCTCTGACAGATGCTGTTTTGACTGGGCCAAACAGATCAATGTGCAAGAGTTCTAATGGCCTTGAGGTAGAAACAACATTCTTGGACTTGAATGCAGGTTTGGAGAACTTGCCCTTCTGACATGCTTCACAAAGAGCATCTGATTTGAATTTCAGATTAGGGAGTCCTCTGACAAGATCCAGTTTGTTAATCTGAGAAATCTTTCTCAAACTAGCATGACCTAATCTTCTGTGCCAGACCCACTGCTCTTCAGAAACAGACATAAGACAAGTCACCTTCTGACTCATAAGATCTTTCAGATCTGTCTTATAAATGTTGTTCTTCCTCTTGCCTGTAAATAGGATTGAGCCATTTTTCTGATTTACAGCCTTGCAAGACTTTTGATTAAAGATTATATCATAACCATTGTCACTCAATTGACTGATAGATAAGAGGTTATGTGTTAATCCTTCTACAAGAAGTACATTAGAAATGGAAGGAGAGTTACCAGACTTTATAGTTCCAGAGCCAATTATCTTGCCCTTCTGATCTCCTCCAAACTTGACTTCTCCTCCAGACTTAAGCACCAGGTCTTGGAACATAGACCTTCTTCCTGTCATGTGTCGTGAGCATCCAGAGTCCAGGTACCATGACATGTTGTGCTTTGTCCTTTTTGCAGCCAAGGATATTCGCAATAGGAATAATCTTATCCTTAGGTACCCACATCTTCTTGGGTCCTTTCTTGTTAGATTTTCTCAAGTTCTGATTGAACTTGGGTTTAACATTGTAAGCAATAGGAGGAACAGCATGATAATTCTTAATGTGAGTTTCATGATATTTCCTAGGTTGTGTCACATGCTTTTTGGTGTGTGTTATGTGAAAACTTTGAGCATGTGAAGTGTGCCTAATATCATGGGAGTGGCCATACTTGAACTGATCATACAATGGCTTGTATGTGAATTTCATTTCATCAACAGGTTCAAGTTTGTATGGGGTTTCACCCTTAAAACCAATGCCAACTCTTTTGTTTCCAGACACAGCATATATCATAGAAGCTAGCTGACTTCTGCCAATACTTCTAGATAAGAACTTCCTGAAACTTAAATCATATTCTTTCAGAATATGGTTTAGACTAGGAGTGGATTTTTCTGAATCAGAAGAAGATCCAACATTATTGGATAAGTTTAAAAGTTTTTCTTTTAATTCAGAATTCTCCAACTCAAGCTTCTTTGTTTCAAATTCAAATAGCTTTTTCAGCTTTTTGTATTTGAGACTAATCTGAGACTTGAATTCCAGAAGTTCTGTTAGACCGGAAACTAACTCATCTCTAGTAAGTTCAGAAAATACCTCTTCAGAATCTGATTCTGACGTAGATTCTGATCCGTCATCTTCTGTCGCCATCAGCGCACAGTTAGCCTGCTCATCTTCAGAGTCTGAATCATCTTCTGACTCATCCCAGGTTGCCATAAGACCTTTCTTCTTATGAAACTTCTTCTTGGGATTTTCCTTCTGAAGTTTTGGACATTCATTCTTGAAGTGTCCAGGCTCATTGCATTCATAGCACATGACCTTCTTCTTGTCAAATCTTCTGTTATCAGAAGATTCTCCACGTTCAAATTTCTTTTAACTTTTGACGCCTCTGAACTTCCTTTGCTTGTTCTTCCAGAGTTGATTTAGCCTTCTGGAGATCAAGGACAGTTCATCTTCTTCTTCAGATTCTGATTCTTCAGGATCTTCTTCTCTAGCCTGAAAAGCGTTAGTGCATTTCTTGATATTGGATTTTAATGCAATAGACTTACCTTTCTTTTGAGGCTCATTTGCGTCCAGCTCTATTTCATGGCTTCTCAAGGCACTGATAAGCTCTTCCAGAGAAACTTCATTCAGATTCTTTGCAATCTTGAATGCAGTCACCATAGGACCCCATCTTCTGGGTAAGCTTCTGATGATCTTCTTTACGTGATCAGCCTTGGTGTATCCCTTGTCAAGAACTCTCAATCCAGCAGTAAGAGTTTGAAATCTTGAAAACATCTTTTCAATGTCTTCATCATCCTCCATCTTGAAGGCTTCATACTTCTGGATTAAAGCGAGATCTTTAGTCTCCTTGACTTGAGCATTTCCTTCATGAGTCATTTTCAAGGACTCATATATGTCATAGGCCGTTTCCCTGTTAGATATCTTCTCATACTCAGCATGAGAGATAGCATTCAGCAAAACAGTTCTGCATTTATGATGATTCCTGAAAAGCTTCTTCTGATCATCATTCATTTCTTGCCTTGTCAGCTTTACGCCACTGGCATTTACTGGATGTTTGTAACCATCCATCAGAAGATCCCATAGATCACCATCTAGACCAAGAAAGTAACTTTCCAGTTTATCTTTCCAGTATTCAAAGTTTTCACCATCAAATACCGGCGGTCTAGTATAACCATTGTTACCGTTGTGTTGATCAGTAGAGCCAGATGTAGATGCAGGTGTAGACTTTGCAGTTTCATCAGCCATCTTTTACTGAAGCGTTTTTCTCTTCCTGAATCTTTTCTAAACACGGTTAAGTGCTTGCACCTTAGAACCGGCGCTCTGATGCCTATTGAAGGATAGAAAAACACTTAGAAAGGGGGGGTTTGAATAAGTGTAGCTTTAAAAACTTGACAGATAAAAATAAATTGCACAGTTATTTTTATCCTGGTTCGTTGTTAACTAAACTACTCCAGTCCACCCCCGCAGAGATGATTTACCTCAACTGAGGATTTAATCCACTAATCGCACGGATTACAATGGTTCTCCACTTAGTCAGCAACTAAGTCTTCCAGAGTCTTCTGATCACACACTGATCACTCCAGAAACAACTGCTTAGATACCCTCTAAGACTTTTCTAGAGTATTCTGATCCACACGATCACTCTAGTTACAACCTGCTTAGATAACCTCTAAGACTTCCTAGAGTATTCTGATCCACACGATCACTCTAGTTCCTTACAACTTAATGTAATCAATTCTAAGAGTATTACAATTGCTTCTCATCAGAATCGTTAACCTTGCTTCTCATCAGAACTTCATATTTATAGGCGTTGGAGAAGATGACCGTTGAGTGCATTTAATGCTTTTGTTCAGAATCGTTAACCTTGCTTCTCATCAGAACTTCATATTTATAGGCGTTGGAGAAGATGACCGTTGAGTGCATTTAATGCTTTGCGTGTTCCGTACAGCATCGCATTTAATGTTATACGCTTTTGTCAACTACCTCGAGCCTTGTTCACGCTGTGTCTACTGACGTTGCCTATAATAGCTTTTAACGTTCCTTTTGTCAGTCAGCGTAGCTTGCCACTTGTACTTCCTTCTGATCTGATGTTTGTGAATACAACGTTTGAATATCATCAGAGTCAAACAGCTTGGTGCAAAGCATCTTCTGATCTTCTGACCTTGAAGTGCTTCTGAGCGTGATACCATCAGAACTTCAGTGCTTCTGATCTCATGTTCTTCTGATGCTTCCATAGACCCATGTTCTGATTCTGCTTCGACCATCTTCTGATGTCTTGCCAGACCATGTTCTGATGTTGCATGCTGAACCCTTTGAGACAAAGCTTCTGAGCGCTGAATTATGCATACTCTTTATATATTTCCTGAAAAGGAAATTGCATTGGATTAGAGTACCATATTATCTTAAGCAAAATTCATATTATTGTTATCATCAAAACTCAGATAATTGATCAGAACAAATCTTGTTCTAACAGTGACACGTATACCCCCTCTTGCAATAGACCGTTCAGAAATGCAGACTTTACATCCAGATACATCAAGGACCAACCTCTGTTTGCAGCTAACGCAATCACCAGTCTGATTGTTTCATGTCTAGCTACAGGAGCAAACACCTCAAAGTAATCTAGCCCAGGTTTTTGAAGAAAATATCTTGCCACTAGCCTCACTTTGTGTTTACCAACTGATCCATCTGGCTTCAGCTTTAGCTTGAAAACCCATCTGACGCTGATAGCTTTCTTCTTCTTTGGAAGTTCTGTCAGCTTCCAAGTATTTTTTCTTTCTATAGCCTCAAGTTCTTCTTTCATGGCATTCAACCAGACTTTCTTCTTGAGCGCCTCTTCAATACCCACTGGTTCAGAATCTACTAACATGGCACACTAATTGACATTTCCCTCTGAGTCAACTTCTGTGTCTTGCAACATGTCATAATCTGCAAACCTTCTAGGTATAGTTCTGACTCTTTGTGGCCTTTGAGCTACTTCAGAGTCAGCGACTCCAGAGTCACCACCTCCAGAGTCACCACCTTCATGATCGTTTCCAGAAGTTTGTCCTCCAGACTCTTCATATTCAGAGTTTTCCCTTCCAGAATCATGACTACCACCAGACTCTGGATCATCATCACAATCTGGATCAGAATCAGATTCACCATCTGACTCATCTTCAGAAGATTCTTCATCTTCCGACTAACTCTTCTTCAAAAGTTATCTCTACATCAGAAGCTGGTTGAGACTCTCTCCAATCCCAAACTTCAGATTCTTTCACAATGACGTCTCTGCTGACTTCAACTCTATTAGTTTCTGGATAATAGAGCTTGTATGCACTTGTACTGTGGTACTCCACCAATAACATCACTTTGCTCCAATCATCCAGCTTCTTCCTTCTAGCTTCTGGAACGTGTTTATAACACACAGAACCAAAAACCTTCAGATGACTAACACTCTACTTCTCTTTAGTCCACTTCTCTAAAGGAACAATTTCCTTCAGCCTCTTCGTTGGACACTTGTTGAGCACATATGATGCAGTAACAACAGCTTCTCCCTAGAGATTGTGAGGAAGCTTCTTCTCTTTTAGCATACTTCTCGTCATATCAAGAAAAGTACGGTTTCTAGATTCAGCCAGACCATTGTGTTGAGGAGTATAAGGAGCAGTAACCTCATGCTCAATTCCATTATCATCACAGAACTTCTACAATTTTGTAGAGTTATACTCACCTCCACCATCCGTTCTGAGAATCTTTATCTTTTGACCACTCTGCTTCTCAGCCTTCACCTTGAACTTCTGGAATTCTGTGAACACCTCAGTCTTAAATTTGATAAGTGTTACCCACGTCATTCTTGTGAACGCATCCACAAAAGACACAAAATACCTATTTCCTCCAAGTGAAGTTCTGGAAATGGTCCACACACATCAGATTGCACTACTCCTAGAGCGTGCTTTGCTCTTGAAGCAACTTCTGATACAAATGGCAATCTGGGTGGTTTGCCTTTCATGTATACCTCACATGACTTCTCAGGCTTCACAATATTTGGAAGGCCATGTACAAGCTTCTTAGAACTTAGATATCCCAGACTTCTATAGTTCAGATGCCCCAACCTCTTATGCCACAACTTACTATCACCTTCTGAGCCTTCTGCACTCAGACACTCTGTTTCAATTGTTTCTACATTCACCTTGAATGTTCTGTTGCTTCCCTGTTCAGATTGCATAATCAACTTCTGATTGGAATCATACAACTTCAAGAGGTTGTTCTTCATAACAACTGAGAAACCTTTTTCAATGAGTTGACCCACACTCATCAGATTGCTTTTGATTCCAGGAACATACCAAACATCCTTGATCAGAACATTCTTCCTATTCTTCACTCTGACTTTGACATTTCCCATTCCTTCTGCAAAAAGGTACTTATCATGAGCACATCTGATTTTTGTCCTCCTTTCAGAGTCAAAATCCATCAGCCATTGTTTGTTTCCAGTCAAGTGATTTGAACACCCAGTGTCCATATACCACCACTCTGACGAACATCTTCCGTCATACTCTGAAGCCATCAATAGCACAAGTTCATCATCTCAAACTCCTCTGGCTATATTTGCTTCTTCTGATCTCCTTCCTTTGTTTTCCAAATAGTCTCTAGCAAAATGGTCAAACTGTTTGCAACAGTAACATTGAACTTTCTTCTTCTACTTTCCTTTCTGATATTTCTTCTCATCAGAAGTTGAGGCTTCCTTCTGGAATCTATCACCACGTCTATTCTTGGACTCTGACCAAGAATGCTTCTGGTCCTTCTTGACAAAAGAAGCTTTCAGAGCTTGCTCAACTTTCCTTTTAGAAGTTATTTCAGTCAGACGCAACTCTTGTGCTTCTAGACTACTTTGCAACTCTTCTATTCTCATGGTTTCCAGATCTTTAGAATGTTAAATAGATACAACAATATAATCAAATTGAGGAGTAAGTGACCTCAATATCTTCTCTATGATTACTTGTTCAGAAATGGTTTCTCCACAAGCCTTCATCTCATTAGTGATCAATATCACTCTAGAGATATACTCAGAAACTTTCTCATTGTTCTTCATGTTGAGATTCTCATATTGCTTTCTCAGGGATTGAAGCTTCACCTTCTTCACTGATGCGTCACCACCGTAACACCTGACCAATATATCCCATGCCTCCTTTGACGTCATAGAATCAACAATCTTCTCAAACACATTCACATTCAAACACTGATGTATGAAGAACAACACTTTCTGATCTTTCTTCCTTGTTTCTCTTTGCGCATCCTTTTGTTCTTCCGTTGCATCCGCTGCAACCAGAACATATTCTTCAGTGACAAGATCTAGAACATCTTGAGCACCAAATAATACACGCATTTGAGATGAAAGAATAAATGTTGTATAAGAATAAAGATGATAACAAAGAGAATGAACAAAAGGAATAACGGTGCAAAAGAGATGAAAGAATAAATGTTGTATATTCTACTACTTGTGTTGTTAAACGATAGCTACTACAAGGCTATTTATACAAAAGAAAAATTGCCACCTAAGCCCTAACAGACTAAACTTAGTGAACAAGTTTAAGGTACAAACAGTACAATACTACAAAATACTAAAGTACCCTTACTAACTAAATAGCTAAACTAACAGGACCCAGAAGGTAGAACTTTTTGTCAACACTATCTTCTGAGTAACCATCATAAGATTAGCCCACATCAGAACTTCTGATGCTCATCTTCTGAATATTGAATTACTCTTCAATACATATCCGTCCTATTTAGGTCCGTCCCTTAAAAACCCACGAAAAAATAGGATGCGGCGGGGCGGATAGATTTGAGAGTCCGGATCTAAAACCTTGTCCTACTCCGCAAAAAATGAGGGCAAGGCAGAGTAAATTTATATGAAAAAGTTCATGTCCGCAAAAATCTGTAAAAAAACGGGGCGGGGCGGACACATTAAAGGAAGCGGACCTAAAACCTTGCTCCGTCCTACGAAAATGTGCGGGCAAAACAGGCTTTCCCGGCAAACCGGACCCATTTTTTCATCCCTACTAAAAGTCTATGCCTAGCACTCAATGATCTTAATCTAGAACTCCGTTGATTTTTTTTAACTCCAACGAAATGAAAGATGTACTCCTACACAATGCCATAACCGTGTTTAAAAACATAAACGTGTTAGATAGATTATGTACATAATTTAAAATTTAAACTTAAATTTTAGATTTGTTGTGGAAATTTCCTTCATGCTAAAATTTAAACTCTGACATTGAATGAAAAAAAAAACTAAAAAATATTACTAGACGATATTATGGGTCGTTGAATAAATTCCTAGTTGAATAATTCCTAGTTGTCTATATTCAAGGCCGGCCTAAAGGTAAGGCGGACTAAGCTTACCTTGGGCCTAAAAAAATCTTTTGTAAAGGTATTTTTAGCCTCACACAATACAAATTTAGTATATTTTTTTAATAACGAAAACTGTGTATAAATGTGTGTTTAACTCGTTTGACAAGTAAATTATGTTTTATTTGAAAGGTCCTAAGTTTTATTATTTAAATAATTTTATTTTTAATTTTAGAAATTTCATTTTTATTTGTGTCACTCTTGCTTATACAAAAGCGTTAAAAAATAAAAATATTTTTGTTTTTTTTATACAAAGATTTTTATTTAATCAATATAATATGTGAAAGTTGACAACACGACTCACCGTATAAAGAGAATTTTGTATTCAATTTTATATTTCATATTAGTTTCATAGTACATACTAAAAAATTTAGTCGTAAAAAATCTTAAAACTTCTTCTAAAAATCAAGTAATTACTTATAGTGGATGAACCAAAAATAACTTCGCTTTAATAGTCGCCTTAGGCCACACATTACGTGGGTCGACCCTATGTATATTAATTTAAACGTAATAAAATTATAAGAATGTGTTTTGTTAATAAGTTTGATCACAGTATTTGTATTTCATTAATTAGTTTGATTTCGGAATGTATCTTAAGTCAATTTAATTTAAGAAATTACTAAGAGAATACCTATAAAAAATGAAAAATGTTTTTCTAAATTTTATAATTATATTAACAATGTCTCACAGATTTATAGATGAAAAACTACGTACTTAATATTTTTGTTTAACTGCAGTTTTGTTTCTAAAATATGGAAGTGGTTTGGAAATTGTTTTGACATCTACCATTCCATCTCCATTATGGATGATTGTTAGAGGATCTTGCATGATGTTAGGTCGGCTCAAAGTAATGTTGTTTTGAGGGTTGGAATCCAATACATTTTTGTTGAGGTTTGGCATGTTAGAAACAAAACAAGATTTGAGGACAACATTGCTAATTGAAAAGTTTGCACCAAAAGAATTGGTAATATGATGATCTTATAGTTGGGAATGCTGCTAGAGACGGGCAATACTAACTTAAAGGATTTCATTTCGTAAGAAACTCAACACTAGCATCAACCCTCCTTTGAGGAAGCACACTATTGAAGTTTTTGGAGTCCTCCTTTGATTGATTGGATAAAAGGAAACACGGATGGTGTTGTTCTTGGTAACCCTTCTTCTATCGTGTGCGGTGTCATGTTCAGAAACTCGAATGGTGACGACGAAGGCTCTTTTTCTTTCTTTATTAGTAAGGGGAATGTTATTCTTACTGAATTCATGTGAGTGATAATAGTTATGGAGGTGACCCTTGAAAAGAAGTGGGACAATCTTTGGAATAAGATTGACTATATCATTGTTATTAGGGTGATGCCCAGTGTAAATCTTGTCTCATTGTCTATCAAAAATCGTTGGAGTAATTGTCATTTCAATTATAAAAATCATGGTTTCATGTTAACCATTATCTTTAGCTAGTTTAGGTTTCAAAAATAGAAACAATACTTGATGATATAACTATGTTCTCATTGTCAATGAGGCTAAAGAGAAATTTTTGCTTAACAAATTTGATTTTCCCAAATTTAAGTTAATTTTCTCTTAAGGTGTTTAGGTCTTTGTCCCCCCTTATTTCTTGTATTTTTTTTCTTTCTGAATTTGAAGTTTAATATATATATATATATATATATATATATATATATATATATATATATATATATATATATATATATATATATATATATATATATATATATATATATATATATATATATATATATATATATATATATATTCCAACTAGCAAAAGGAAAAGCGATGTTTGACAACCTTTTCGATTGATGGGCTTCTTTATGAATATGCCAGGAAAAAAGATGGCCCATGCTTTTCCGCTTCTATTGACAATGATATACTTTAGTTTTAGATTTTGTCCTAGCATCTTTGTTTTTAATCTCGCACCCCTCACTATAAATAATTTTGTCAAAATATTTTTAATAATTTGAATTTTTGAAAAAGTTGTGTGGTTTCTTTTTTTCAATTTTTGGATTAATATACTAAATTTTTATAAAATTTTAGCTTATATGATATGTTGAAGTTTTTCTCAGATTTTTTGAATATTTATCAAATTTTTGGCCTATCAAAACTAAATTACCAATATGAACTATCAAATTTTTTATTTATAAATCTATTCGGTATGAACTATCAAATTTTTTTAAAATTTAAAAGTTAACATTGTTTTATCTAATTTTTTAAAAGTTCTAATAAAAAATACATACTAAAACTTCTTATTGATCTACTAAATCTTTTGGTGTTAGAAAAATGGAACACTCAATTAGATAAAATTAAAGTAGTACAATTGAGGTTTTCCAATTACTTTTGATTTACTATAATTTGATATTTTATTTTTGTCCAAAAAATTGGAGTTTAGGAGTGAAATGTAGTTGATTTGAAAATATAACAGAATGTTTCATAGGTACATCTATGGAACACGCTATTTTCAAACCCTTCCGTAGATGTAGCTATGGAAGATTTCATGAACTTAATTAATTTGAGGTTTTCCCAATTAATTGAGAAAATTTCAAATTTAACTATGTTTTAACGCTTCCGTAGATACATTTACGGAAAAAACTATTTTTTAAAAAAATAATAATTCCAAAAGTACATCTACTAAAGCAATAGGATAATTTTGTCAATAGGGGTGTAGTTAGAAATTCTCAAATCTATGGGCTCATCATCTTGGGTATGTCATGAATTTTAAATTTAATTATTGCCCGCAACAATTATAAAATCAGTAGTTAATAAAATAATTTGGTGAACTGATCATTAGTTATAATTAATTTGCCTAACTGATTAAATTTTTTTTACGTCTTTAAGACTGAGCTAAAGTGTGTTACACTTATTGTGAAACTTGAAAAATTATGAGAAAGGTGAAAAAAAGTACGCTTTTTGTGATGCTTGAATTCAAATTTTGGCTTCATGTCTATTTAGTTCTATGGTACTGAAAATGAATTTTGGTATAATTTAAGGTTAGTTTATTTCTGTTTTTCAAAAATAATTTTTATTGTATTATATATATTTTTAAAATTTATAATATTTTTATAAATATTTTACATGAAATATTAATTTAAATAGTTTTTAAATAATTTTATTTTAAATATTTAACTTTTTTTATTATAACCTTTTTAGATATCAAAATTTCCAAAAAATCATTTAAATATAAAAAATAATCATTTTTTAAAGCTAAAGGAAGGTGATGATGGCATCTGCACATACAATTATAAAATTTAGGCAAATACCAGATGAAACTAAAAGTCATTTGAATGTCCCTAATTCAAAGAAAAAAATTAATTTTGGGCTATTTTTTTTCAAGGCAACTAAATTTAAAATAAAAATAAATTTTGGGCTAGTCTTAATTTGTAAAATCTAGCATCCAGTAGAAAGCTAAGTGAGATTAATGAGAGATAGTTCCTTCACTAGAACTAGAATCTAGCCATGCCCCACTAGCTACTTACCATCACCATATGAACAATTTTCTAAGCATAGGTGTGTACAAATTAGGAAGCAAAATCAATTATCATACTTTATGTTTGGTTCTATTTTCTTTGAAAATTTCTTTACCAACCTCCCAACCTTCTAGTTCACCTCTGGTGAAAAACCCAAACTACCCCTAACTTCGGAAATGAACTTCCGAAATTCAAGAAAAAGGTGTTTTCGGAGATGCATCTCCGAAAGCGCCTTTTTTTTTAAAAAATTTGACTTATTTCGGAAGTTCATTTCCGAAAACAGCATTTCGGAAGTTCATTTCCGAAATACTGCGCGTTTTGCAGATTAAGCAAAACGCCCCCTCCCCCAAATCATTTACCCTAATCTTCTTCAAACTCAACCCCAAAGAGATTTTTGTGCAAACCAGTTCCAAGCTACCTCAAAGGCTCCATCTAGTTTCTCTATTACATTCTAAAGCCCTCCAATCTATTCAATAGGTAAGCATTTTGATTTTAAGATCTATGATTAAAATGTATATTAGGGTGTTTAGAAATAGCAAAAAATGTATTAGGTTAGGTTTATACTGATTTTTAGGATGTTTAGAATGTGTATACATAGGTTTGAATTTTGATTTTGGGGTCTGCCATTGAAGGTTGCAGAAAAGCTCTGCGCAGGGGTGTTTCGGAAGTTCATTTCCGAAAACACCTCCATTCCAGTTTCGGAAATGAACTTCCGAACTGTATCAGAAGTGCAATTTTTTTTTGTTTTTTCATTTGTCTCGCATATTAATCGATTTCAATTTCGATTATTTACAGGAACATGACAGGCAACCAGCCAGCATGCATCAGACAGGGCAGGGAGTCCCAGACTGCGTCGGCTAGACGCGAGCGGGCGGCGGCGCAGCTGGCGTCGACACGCGGGCGGGGCCGGGGACGCCGTGTGCGCGTTACACAGGACTTGGTGGAGAGTTCATCTCCCTCAGGCTATAGGAGTAGGCTGGCTCGGGTATCTTCTTCCCGCCAGCGAGAGGAGGAGGATGATGATGAGGAGGAGGAGGAGGAGGTCATACCGGATGTTGACCCTCCAGTCGGGGAGGAGGAGGAGCAGGAGGAGCAGGAAGTGGATAGCTATCCGGGAGGGCCTTTTGACACTTCCCTGCTGATTCACTACCAGGATCACGTCGCTCGGCGGATCTGGGAGGGAGAGTTAGTTTTTTTTAACTTAGCCGTTTATTTGTCACCATTTTTTATAATTTTACCGTTTATTTCTCGCTTATTTGTTTTTTTTTTGTAACAGGAGAGAGAGCCATTGAAAATGGTGAACCACTCCAGGAAGATTTTCGGTTTGTTTAAACCAGCAGCTCAGTGGTTTAACGACCATGTGCGAGGTTCAGGGCTTAGCGGGCTCTGCATGACCGGGTACACCACCATCAGCACCGGCATGCAGGGGGCATTTGTGGAGCGCTGGCACAAGGAGACGTCATCTTTCCACCTGCCGGTTGGGGAGATGACGATCACCTTGCATGACGTCCAGTGTCTTCTCCACCTGCCTATTAGGGGGCCGCTGTTGACCCACTCCAAGATCCAGAGGGTGGAGGACATTGAGTGGATGACGCTCTATCTGGGCATGGAGGAGGAGGTTGCTCACTTTGAGTGCGCCACGACTTGTGGGCCTCATGTCCGGTTCACTACACTGAAGATCTATTTTGAGTTCCACCTGGACGCGGCTGCCGAGGCTGAGGGTGAGGGTGACGAGCTGTTCACAGAGTATCACCGCGGCTGCGCTCTCCGGTGCAGGTACATGCATGTGGTAGGCGCTGCATGCTTTGTGGTCAAGAGCGCCAGGTACGTCGACGTGACCTACCTCCGCTATTTCATGGACCTGGATACCGTTCACCAGTGGAACTGGGGGGCAGCTACTCTGGCATATCTCTACCAGAAGCTGAATGAGGCCTCCAACTGGAGGACGAGGCAGCTGGTCGGATCCTGCACTCTGCTTACGGTACGTTTGATTTTAACACATTCTCGTATTTATTTATTTATTTATGTTTCGTATTTAATTTTAATACATTATCTTGTTTCTGTTTCAGAGCTGGATCATCTCCTACTTCTCCCGCATCCACGGCTTCCACATCGATCCTGAGTATGTGGACCCCATGCCCAGGGCCGCCAGATACGTTCTCCAGAGGGGGAACGATGCGGTGGGACCATACCGCCTGTACCTGGACCGCACGATGCACGACGACGTCACCTGGAGGCCGTTCGCCGACTACGCTCAGGTTGTCCCCTTCGACGGGGTTGCTCTATATTCAGGCTGGTTGGCATGCGGGACCGGCATCATGGTTCGGTATCTCCCGGAGCGGTGCATGCGTCAGTTCGGATTCGTGCAGATCATACCCAGGTCACCCTTCGAGGCTGCTCCTGACACAGTGACCAGAGTGCAGCTCACTGCCATATGGGAGCATTGGGAGGATCATGTGGTACCGGAGGAGTACCGTCGCATGCGGGTCACCCAGGACTGGCACAGTGTGGAGGGGTACGTCACATGGTTCTACCGGGTGTCCCATCCTCTCTTGAGACCCGACGTTCCCGGCGCTCCTAGGCCAGCACACGAGGAGATCCTGGAGAACCAGCAGGCCGAGGATGATCACGCCATTGATCTCATGCCGATCTGTCAGCGGATATCGATGATTGGGCGGGACGCGTTGGATCGAGGTATCGTGGAGCGGGGCGGTCCAGAGGCAGTCGCGGTGATGGAGATGATCGTCCTTGATGCGGACCGTGCGGCGACATACAGGCGGCAGAGGAGGGCCCAGGGTGAGAGGGTTAGGCACACCCAGTAGTGGTCGGGTTTATTTATTTTTTGTTTTCCGGATTGTATCTTTAGCACACTATTTTTATTTGTTTCGGTTTGTATATATTATTTTCATCGGATTAGTATTTTTTTTTTGTTTATTTATCATATTAGTGTTTTCAGTCTATCTATTGTTTATTTTATTTGCCGGTAACGTTTAATTAAAATGCGGTTGCGTTTAAGAAAAAACATTAAAAAAAAACACAGTTTCTGCATAATTCGGAAATGAACTTCCGAATTCACCCCCCATGAGGTGTTTTCGGATGTTCATCTCCGAACGCACCCCCCATGAGGTGTTTTCGGAGATGAACTTCCGAATCAAGGAAATTTTTTTAAAAAAAAAAGCGCTTCGGAAGTTCATTTCCGAAGCAGGGGTAGTTTGGGAATTTCGCTGGGGGTGATCCCCCATAGGGAGGTGGGTAAAGAAATTTTCTTTTCTTTTAGTTTGCCTAACTTAAACTCAGATCATAATTTTTGTTGTTTCTCAAATATAGCTATATAATAATAAACTTTGAAAGCAAGTTATCATAAGTGTTTCCATGAAGTTTAAATAAGAACCAGGAGAGGCGTTACTTCATTAACTACATCATGTGAATAATACGTACTTCATATATTTGTGAAATACTTTAGGTTTATTTTCATTGTTGATGAATAAATTACCTATAATTCTAGCCCTAAAAAAAAATCAAGTAGTATATAAGTTTCTTTTACCAAAATGAAAGAACATTAAGGCATTTTAGTTGATTGTGGTGTGAGATATTTGGTTATTGGAGTATGACTTTGAACCTATGATATATCACTTATTTAATCATTAAATTATCACAGAAGAAAAAAAAAACATGAATTATGTATAAGAGTGGTAAATGGACCTGTCCCGTTTAGATCACCTTGCATACGCATGAAAAAAAAAAACGAATATCTATCGTTGAGAGTGCAGATATAAAATTTTGATCCATTTTATAAAAAAATGAGAGTGAGGCAGGAATGCAAATGTTACACTCTTTAAAATTAAAATTTTACAAAAAATAATCTTGTTAATTCTTTCACTCGTAAAAAGCGAATATTGATTTGTTTTGTACAAAAATACGGATAAAATAAACATGCACGACGTATCGTCTATGTTTTTCCACCATAATGACGAAACTAACATGTCATGAAATAAATTTAAATGGTGTTTATAATGTTGTACTTTGGTTTTAATTTAGCGCATGAGAAAAACTCAAGTTACTTTATCACTGGCTATATTCTGGCTATATTCTACAGATACCGACAATATTAAGTTTCCAAGTATAAATAGTATTGTAGAAAATAATAGTAATTTATGTCTAATAACTCACATAACTTTCACTATTATGCAAGTGGGTTGTTCATGGTAGGCATGACATTTTTTAGGGAAATGTAAGTGTTAGATTTACTAGTCTACTATATCCACCCACCATACATATATTATTTGAGTAATGAATTAATCATGCAATGTACAATTAAGCTAAAAGGCTTATTAGAAAATTGACATTTACCAAACAATATGTCAAATTTAAAGGAAACCATATATGCCTATTTTGTGTCAAAGCTACTCTTATCTATGCCTTATTGTCTGCTCATTAATATCTTTTGAGCCTCTCAATTTTTGCTTGTAAGGGACAAAGAGTTTGGAATTGCAGGTACTCTTTTGCCACAATATTGATAAAGCTATATCGAACAGATCAAGGACAAGGAGAGGGTGAAGGGGTCCCCTCCCTATTATCATTCATGCATTACTTTCACATGAAAAGTGAGAGATTTATTCAACACAAAAGTACACCAAAAGGACCTTGCATTTTTATTTTTTATTATATATATTTTTCTGATAAATAAATTCATGTGTGTCATGAAATTCATAAAACTTTGTAAGGAATATATTATGTATGTATTATTCCATTTTGCAGGAAAATAAATTCAACAAGTATTTTTTGTTTGATACCATATTCAAGGGCCCTGAAATGTCAGATTCTTTTCACTAAGAAAGAAAATCATCATTGTATAAACACTTAACTCAAGTCACATCCACAAGGCTAGAAAGGAAATTAGAAGGAAAAAAATGTCACATCAATTTATCAAGGTTTGTTCACAGTCAGTCACAGAGAAATAAAAATATAAGATGATTGATTGTTTAATATGAAGTTAATTCTTGGCAACACATACACACAAAGAAATGTCAAATCAAATAGTATACTAATGAACCAGCCACGTTTACATGAGATGATCCGGATATTTCTTTAGCTTTGAATTCAACTTCAGTCATATGAATGCAATACATAAAAGTTTAATTAATCTCCCCCTCATTTAACTTATTATTATGTAGATTTTTTACTTAAGAAACGTTACTATTTAATTTTTTGAATTTAATTCTATTAGTTTAAGTTGGTTTATTCTATTAACTTTTTTTTTTGAAATAAGAAATATGAAAATTTGTAGAAGCTGTGGTGGAGGAGAGCTATGATGGGATGGAGCACAGGGTATCTGCAAAATTAATGTTGTGTACAAGTGTGAGTTAAAAATTTCACATTACTTTAAAAAAATAGAGGTTGAATTATAAGATTTTGAGAGACTATGTGATGTCTTTTTTTCTTGTGTGTTGTCGCACGCTCGCGAAAAATGAACAGAGTCGCCACCAATATATTTATCCCATATGGGAAAGGAATATCAGAAAACCAAGGAGAGGAAGGAACAGGGTCTTGCGACCAGAGAATCTAGGTACGGGAGTCGGTTACGCGAGGGGAAGGTATTAGCACCCCTCACGCCCATCGTACTCGATGGTATCCACCTATGTTTGTTTCTATCTAAAGGGTGTGTACTATGTCTATGTCTAAATGCGAATGAATGCAAAATGTAGGGAAAGAAAGAATTGTACTCGCACGGGCCCTACCCCGCTGCCTACGTATCCTTTTCAGGAATCAGATTTACCGTAGCTCGGCTCAAGATTTTCTGTTTGTTTTTGTGTTTTTTAGTTGGGCGGAGTTAACGTTCGCGCTCTTGCATAAGGGATCGACCTACGATGCGTACGAGCGGAAATAACAATGCCCTTAGGTGCCAACGAGGCAAAAGAAAAAGAGATGATTGGTTTGTGTCTTTTAGGATAGATGAGTGATGAACAGTTCCCAATACCAGGCCACTCACCACTTTCTCTAATTTGTTTTAATTTGAACCATTGTTAGGTGTTTTAAGTGTTTTTGGTTGTGTATTTTTTAAGGGGAATTTGTTTGCGAGTTGAATCACATAAAAGTGTATAACGGTAGAGAAACAGATTATGGAATGAATTCCACTCATCTCTCTTCCGTTATATAGTGTTCGAGAAACAGATTAGGGAATGAATCCCACTCATTTCTCTCCCACTAAGCGATTAAGAAACAGATTAGGGAATAAATCCCACTCATTTCTTATAGCGATCGAGAAACAGATTAGGGAATGAATCCCACTCATTTCTCTCCCACTAAGCGATTAAGAAACAGATTAGGGAATAAATCCCATTCATTTCTTACTCACTATTAGTAAAGTGTGATTCGTGTCTTCTGTTTATTAAGTATTTTAAAAGTCGAAAAGAAAAATAATGAAATGAGGGAACTAATTCTATATTCTAATCTAAGTTGTTTATGCAAGGGAAATCTAATGTCTAATAATCGATATAAATTGCATAAATGCATCAAAAATAATAGACAAAAACTATACGATTCATCAAGGAACATATAAAGCAAACAAAAGGGATTCAATCAAAATTCTATCCAAAATTATTTACAAAAAGAATCAAGGCAAAAAAAATACAAGTACACTATGAAAAAAAAAGATTTATTAAAGGTATTGAAAACAATAAAAAAATCGACAAAAATTATGACAATTATTTACACATTCTAAAATACCTAAAACAAATTTTTATGTATTTTTGTTTGAATTAAAATCGGATTTGTGAGCTAAAATAAAAGTAAAACAAAGATTAAAAATGAAAATCTAATCTATACTGTAGGGAGGTGCAACAACAATTTCTAAATGGACTAAAATCATGTTAAAGGCAAACTGGGCTAGAAATCAGGGGGTGGGGATAATAAGAGCGCTCAGGCCCAGGTCTAATAGGATGCGTGTGTATAAGCAAAACAGGGGTGTGGTTATGAAGACGTAGGGGGGCCCAAGCAGCATAGCCCAATTACCTGCTAAATCTATTTTCAGTCAATTTTTATCATTTAGCATTTGCATTAATTTAGACTATGGTTTTCTATGTATGCAACGTACACAAACAAATACACACATGTAAGTCAATTGGTCATGGTAGAGTTTAAGTGAGATAATGACAAAAACATGAGGACCAATAATGATGCGCCAGCACACCCTTCAATCATTTGAATAAAAACAAAATAGGAATATAGTGGAACGGATGAGCCAGTAAAGTAGCGACACGTATGCAATCTCAATCAGAAACCACCAAACAAACCAGACGCCGGAGATACTCTCCAGTCATCCCTTCCGGTCGTCTCCGCCACCGCGATCAACAAATTCGCCGGAAAACTTAAATTCGACCACGTTCCGACTCGTTTTCATCTCTTGAGTCCAGATCCGGTCTTGTTTTTCATCAATCCTAACTCTAACGTTGAAACCGAATGAATTTATAAAACCCTAACTCCATCAACTTCAGCAAAACAAAACCTGAGCACACCAATGCGAACCACGACGCTCATAGAACTTGACTACGTGATTAGAATATCTAAATAATAGGTATTTCATGCAGAGAGAAACACGCACAAGATTCACAGCAAATTTCATACAAATGCCATATGAGGAGTATGCGCGGGTGCCATGGATCTATCAAGCTCATAAGATATTCATAAGGTTTTTACATACTTACTTGATGAGATCTTGAACGCATGAACGCGAGAGAATAAGTCCTCCACGCGCCCTTTGCGGTTGAAGATGATGATCATGCTGAGATGCCTCCAAGCTTTCGTTCAGACTGATTCTTCAAGAGTGACGATGCTGAGGCTTGATCTCGGGCTAGCACACCAGGTTGAATCAAAGGCAGTGGGAGAGGGAGCCATGAGGGTGAGGATGAAGATTGAATGAGATTTTTTGAGAGGTTTGAATGTGAGATAGGTGTGGTGGTTATGGAGGTTTAGAGTTTTCTGAAGATGATGAAAGAGAACAGAGTGATGGTTGTTGAAGTTGTTAGGGTTGATTAGAGATGGTGAAGGTGAAGTTAGTTATGGTTGTTGAAGGTTTGTTGGAGGTTGTTAGAGTGTGGGTGAAGGTGAGAAAGAAGGAGGGAACCGAGAGAAAAGGGGAAGAATTAAGAGAGAGTTTTTTTGAGAAAAATGAAAAAGTGAGAGTGTGGTTTTTATAGTCTGGTGGTGCATGGAGAGTATTGTATGTATTGTTGTAGTGGATAGTTTCATGCTTAATGGGCAAGGCTGATATATTTGATAAACTTTCCTTCTGCTTCTCACGTGCTCGACTACATGCATGGTTTGACATGGGGGTGTTACATTGTATGTGAGCTTTCTATGCTAAGAACCAACAGTCTCTGATCATGACTTTGCACACTTATAACTTTCTCTCTGGACCTTTATTCAATTCAAAGTCAGACCCATTGTAATGGGGTGGTGAGAGTGAAGAACTATGGTGTTGCTGAGTTCTTGAAATGAGACTTGTAACTCACTCAAAATTATACTCAAAGATGGCAATGGGTAGCTGCATCTATCCATGCGCGTGCCTTGGTTTTGTGTCCCAGCAATCTACCAACTTTTAAGCCTATGGGTGTGAGACTTTGAGAGCTCACCATTTGCTTCATACCTACTCAATTGACCTGATTCCTTGATGATTGATTAGAGGACATGGGGTAGAACATGTAGCACTTAGAATGGGATGCAAGAGATACCTATAGCTCCTTAAAATTGGATACGAAAATGGCTCACCACCTGTTTGTAGAAATGATGTGCGCGCGTTTCAAATCCATGCTCACGCCTTTGTCAAAACATAACTTGGTCAGGGCATGACTTGGGAACCTTCTAATTTGTTCAATACTCATCCGAATGGCTTGATTCTTGCCTCATTATGCAGAGGGCATGGATGAGAGTAGATGCATACCAAGTTTGAGTTCATAGGACACCTGTAGATCTCAAGAAATTGATTCCAATATGGCACGCCATGTGTTTGACATAATGCTTACGCGTGTCCAGATATTTGCCCAGCTTTATAACTTGATTCAAATGAAAACCCTCAACTTCACACCTTGGTAACTCTTTAACCAAGCTTCAAATGAAAAAGTGTCCAACTACAAAGTTGTTCTCCTCTATGAGAGGAACAACTTTGATGTTGGAAATTTCTCCAAAAAATGCCATTTGCCACGTGTAAATTGGTGATGAAGTGAGCTGTTCATTAGACTTTTTAAGAACCAAAATTTTTTCTAAGTATAACACTTTCCTTTTTTGATATTTTTCTATTTTTGGCAATTTTTGTCAAATTTCCGATTTTATCCATTCTTTGACTTTTCTTGACCGATTTTCCACCAAAAGTCAATATTTGAATGATTGACCTGATTTTGACCCAAAAGTCAACTGTTCTGATTTTTCTCCGATCTTAATGAAATTCCCAATTAATCAGCTTCTAACCAATGGAAATCAACTGAACGCCTCCACACAGTCATCATACCATCTCCTTTCATAAAATCAACTATTGATCAGTGTTTTGACCAAAGAGTCAACTGTGTTGACTTTGGTCAAGAAACCCTAATTTGGAATAACCAGATGAACAATAAGCTTGTATTTTCCAACCAATGCTCTGACTTGAAGGTGAGGAAACCCTGATTCAAGAGTGCCCTCAGAAGAATAATGCTACAAGACCAGACCTCGGATCTTTATATTTAATCAGAAGTTCTTTGTGCTAGGAGCTCCTCTTTGGAACAGTAACCATGGTATGAATGCATGAATTGTGCCATGACCTAAATAATGTATGTATATGAATTATAAGACAGATAAATAAGGGTAGGACAAATTTGGGGTATGACATGTGTTATTCTTTATCCAATGTGGGTGCTCTTCATGATGACCTCGCAGTGGTATCAGCCGAAGGTTCAACCAAGGGACCAGTTCATTTTATCGAAAGTCTTCATGACAATAAAATTGAAGCATCATGTGAGCATCCAAATTGGGTCAAGAGCAACACACAAGTGAAAGAGACACCACGGATTAACTCAAAACCTTAAGGTGATAGGTGTATGGATCCTCTCACTTATAAAGTCATGTTGTGTAACAATGGAGACAAACATATTTAGGATGGTGAGCTTGAATGATTTCAACTATAATGAAAGGGAAAAAATGGAAAATTTGCTTTATGTGAAAGGTTTTTATTTAACGGTTTTTCTAATGAAAAACTCGATGGAAAAAGTGATTAAGAATGGACTTTGTTGCATAAACAAGTTTGTGGTTATATTCGCCGATGGGCGGATGATAATATTTTGAATCATCTAAGCTCGGTGGCTCATGCTCGCTCTCTTTAGACCAAACTTGAGGAGTTGTATGTAAGAAAGACAAGGAACAATAAGTTGTTCTTGTTCAAGCAATTGATGTCATTAAGGTATAGTGATGGTTCACCAATGACTGGTCACTTGAACATTTTTCAAGGGATTCTAAATCAATTGTTGGCGATGAATCTTACTTTTGATGATGAAATTTAAGGTTTGTGGCTTTTTGGTACTTTGCCTAATTCTGGGAAGACTTTTAGGACATCCTTTTCTAACTCCGCTCTGAATGGTATCATCTCGATGGACTTGGTTAAAAGTAGTGTATTGAATGACGAGTTGAGGCGTAAGTCACAAGGTTCTACTTCACATTTCGAGGTGTTAGTTGTAACACTCCAAATCTACTCGGTAATTATAACAAATATCACAGTGCAAAATTCCAAACAACTATTGGGATATTACGTTTCCAACTTAAACATAACAACATATAATCAAATCTATACAGATACATAACACTTTTAAAACGGATGAACAAATAATAACTTACTTTCATCTTTAGAATAAAACCACTTTCGTTGATACGCAGCGGAATCTGTGTATTCAACATTTAATCATTTAACAACACCACTCACCAAAACAACTTCTACCAAATCAAGTATTCAACAAAATCAACTTAGTAATTCAACGGCTAAAGTAATAACAATACTGAAACAACCATATAAAAATCATTCATCCCCTCCGAGTGCTACGTATCAGAACGACAACACTGACTCGAACTAACAATAACTAGTTCTTCACTTACTGCTATCACCTGCACGATACTAGTATAAAGGCAACAGAGAAACAAAAGAAAGGGTGAGATATCTAACAATATAAATGCGATTATGATAAACAATATATTAAAGTTAGATCATAAAAATTACCACATCGCGGTTTATTCGTCAGAGTTTGCTACACATTATTATATTCAACAACAGATACAATTCACGAATACAAGTCACAATACTCCTCATAAAGTCATACTCAAGCAATATAGAAAGAGACTCTCACAAATTCACATGCATGTGGTACCCAAGGCTTCAACCCCCATCGCCAATTGCCAATTAATAGAGGCATCAAACAGGCATAAGTCTTCGTCACTGTTTGTCAATCCAGACCGTCACAAAAATGCAATCATATGCGACTCGATGAATGCAACATCACATACATAATCACAACAAAATCTTCATGAGGCATACGCCTATATCACAGTTATTACCAATAATTAGAGGTAATTCATCATCACAATAACCCATGCACTTCGCAATATCAACAAAATAATAGTATCACATCTTCACTAGCCATAGGCCTACAATTTAATATCACCACATCACAACAACAAGTCAACAACAATGCATCAACAATAAGCCAACAACCATAATCAACACAACAACTCAATCAAAAAAATCAACACGTGTTCCGTAATTATTCTGACAATTTTCGACTCAAACCGGTTAATTAATTTATCGGTTAAATTACCAATGTTTTCGAATTTGTGCTGATATCATAAAACCACCCAGCTTCTGCTAATTCACTATCAAATTAACACGACACTGCTACTAACAGTTCTTGCTATTTAGATACCAACTCAGTTATACTTATTATCTCCTGCTACTTAATGTTTTCTGATACATGTAACACCCCAAATAGAGTATAAATTTCAATCAAGTTCATTTGAGGTATCACATATTCGTCATCTCAAAAACATTTACGGCTTACTTGCCTTCATATAGATACATAGCACAGGAATTTAAAACGATAATCAAATCATTACTAAAAAAATCACTTTGTTTAAATTCAATAATTAACTCGCAGCAGAATCATCAAACTTCATAAATATTCAAATCAAGTTGTAGCATCTTTGCACGGTAACTTTAAGTTACAATTTAAACCAAAACCATATAAAAATTCAGCAAAAGAAATAACAATTAAAACAATCGTTTTATCCTCCGAGTGCTACGTATCAGAGCAAGACCTCAACTCGACTAACAACAACTATAGACTTCATAAAATCACTTCAAACTTCCAACACTATCTTGAGTACCTGTCAGTTTCCCATGGTAGGGGAAACATCAGCAGAAGGGGTGAGATATCGAAAAATATAAACAAAAGTATGATAATTAATATATTAGATCAGATCATATAATTATCACAACTTTCAAACAACAGTTATAATAACAACTAGCAACAAGTGGTAACAACAATTATAACAAACATCAGCAACAACAATTATCACAATAATTACAATAATTATTTCACAACTCAAGCTAACACAACTTATATCAATAGCAACTCATAACAACATTAACTTCACAACGACTCAAAATGCGACACAACTATGCTCATGTATGTGGTACCCGGGGCTTCAGCCCCCATCGCCAATTGCCAGTTAAATCGAGGCATCAAGGCATAAGCCTTCGTCACTAATTTGCCAATCCAGGCCATCGCCAAAAATGCATATGTATATGAATGCAACAAACACCCACAACAAACAACATCATCGTCACAAAGCCATAAGCCTATATCGTTGCTATACCAATAAATAGAGGTATACATCGTCACTGAAACATCCTACAACTTCGCATAACAAAACAACAATATATTTGGCAACAACAAAATCAGCTACAAGTATTCAAAACAACATGTTCAATAGCAACTTGTCAGCAACACAATTCCATAAATCGGAACAATTCAACCGCACCTGCAAATCAACTTATTCAACATAATTATAACAAACAATCAACCAAAAATATCTACTAATTTACACGACCGACTCCGACAATTTTCAATTAATCCCAATTAATTAATTATACTTCTTAAATCTACTAATTCGGCTAATTTCGACACTGTCCTTATCAACTACTAACTCCACTACTTATACTACTACTATTCAGCTTAATTCCACTGATATAATTATTACTGCTAATAAAAACCAGTTTGCTATAATAATCCAGTCTCCTGCTAATTTGTCTTTGTTTCTGCTAACTGCATTTAATTACTATTTTCTACTGCACTACAACTATGCAAATACGTCAGTGACCAATGCCTCTGCTACTCCTTTTCTTTTACTACTTCTGTTAAATATACACCATGTTATCAACTAATTTACTAGATCCACTACTAATAAAGATTCTACTACTTACATACTACTAAAATTACGTACTAAGAAAATTTGCAAAACAAAACTTGCGTGGTCCCCACCATGAGTATGAGGCGCACGCCTCTTCTTCCACAAGGGCATGGCACCCGTCACAAGTCAAGGAGACGTTCGTCTCCACAAGGGCATGACGCCCGTCACAACAAGGGCATGACGCCCGTCACCATCTTCCAGCCATGAGATGTGTGTCTCAGTTAAAGGAGGTCCCACCATTAATGGAGGCCCCCATCTCCAGATTATACCCAATCATATATTCTCATACATTCCGGTCTCACTTCAATACATTTATTCCTCAACACAGAAATATAATATTCCAGTTTTCGATTCAATCACTAACACATCACAACAACTAAAAAAAGAAATAGCAGCAACACAAATTTAATCGGTTCACTGAACAACTTCATCAATAATTCACAACAATCAAAATTCACCAAAATCGTCAATTTTATCACGGAATCAGGCATCACAAAAACAACGACAACACATCCATGGCATCAAATTATGCGACCCAGCCCTACATACTAATCATCATATTCTCGGTTATATAATTCGAACCCCACCCTTACCTTGGATATGGAGATCGCCTCTAATATCCGATTGAGTACAAGCATTTGCCTTTTCCCAGCAATTCTTCGATCAATTCCTCTACTAACAAAACCCGGTTCCTCTTTGTCGGCAACTTCGTTTCACGATCTAATCTCCCGAAAGCCAAAACCTTATTTTTCACAGAAACCTAATTCCATATACTCTCCTTATAATCCAATAAATCAAATAATAATAATAATAATAATAATAATATAGTTACTATTATTTCTTAATGGGCCTACTAATCGTACACCTCCACATTGCTATACACACCACACCACAACTAATCCAAATTAAATAATATTATTACTAATATTATTTTCTTCAACATAATCCAAATTTATTAATTCTTTGATTAACCGATTAAATAATTCAATTCCTCGTCTTTTGATATCACCAATAAATCCAACGTCGATCGAATTTCCATATTAAATCCTTGAATAATTTATTTAAATAATTAAATAAATTTCTGAGTGTTACACTACATACCACTGCATCAATGTTTACCCCTACTAGCACTTATACTGTTATTCTAAATTAATCTTCTAATCTATTGATGTAGTCATACATCGGCTCTACTATAATAACGCTCTGCTAATTCAAGTTATTTCATGTGACATGCTTCTGCTAATTTATCTGATGTGCTGATACTAGTTATCACTATAATCCACATAATTCATTAAAGATTATACTAAGAATTAAAAAATTATGTTACAAGTCATTATACCCAAGTACTACACACAATTTTTGGTGGCCCCCACCCCTTAACCTCAAGGTCACCCCCCTCACATTACCATCATGGGACGAACGTCCCTTAGCATCTAGTGGACTAGGGAGCCCACCCCAAATGTGTGGCCGTCGTCCCTTAATCTTTTTTTTATATACTAGCAGCCTGGGGCACCCCCTTATCCTAGGTGGCCACCACAATTCTCTCTTCCTCCCAGAATTCCCTTCTTCCTCCACTTGTTCTCCAAATTCCAGAATCAGTCCTCACTCGTAATTTCATCGATCTATTTCCAGGACATCAATTTCCTAATTCCAGTTAAATCTTCATGAATAAATTATTTTAACATTTTAATTGACAAAACATAATAGTTTCATCATCAATTTTTAGAACCAAACATCACAACAAAAATATCAACAAAGACAGTAACAACGTCAACACAAGCAACAACAACACCAATCACAATAATAATTTTTAACAAACCAAAACCCCACATATCATCCATCATATTCCCAGTTATAGAGCTAGAACCCCACCCTTAACTTGGATTGGAAACCGCTCTACAGTTTCTGGTCGAATTCGAGCTTCGCCGCAGATTCCAACCTTATGCCTTTTCTGCAACTTTGTGCAATTTTTCCTCTTCACAACAATTTTGTTTGTACCTTCACCAAACCCTTATTTTCTGATAGCACTTAAAAATCCTCCCTGATATTTCTAATTTATCTTTTCCTTATAATTCACCAATATAATTATAATACTATCCTTTTGTTATTCTTATTAGGCTTAAGCTTGACACCCCCATTTTTCTATGTCAACCACCAAAACAAGCCCAATTAAGTTACGCGGTGGACTGATAACCCGAAAGGGCGGTCCAAGAAAAAGTTGGTGATTCATGGAAAGTAACTACATCAGACAAGACATGATCATCAATAATCATTTGTTTGTCAGGAGAAGTTCAACACATTTCAACAGAAGCTTTAGCTCAGAGATTCGAAGTTGTGAGAGAGGATAGGGTCATTACATTTCAATGTATCTTTTCCACGAAAATTACCATTTTCCAAACTTTATAATGATCCATGGAGTCTTGCCATTTGCAGGCTACCATTCTATTAATAAAGTTTGAGCCTTTATCCTTTATTTGCATTCTTATTTCTTTCATATTTCTTAAATGTCATTTATTGTTGATAGAAATTTTTGAAACAAAAAGAAAATTAAAATTTCAACAAAATTCTTTTGAAAAATATAAAAAAAGGGATTTATTTTGACTCATGAGTATACCAAAAGGAATGGAAATGGTGATGACTTCATGGTCAAGAAGAATATATTCCAGTTTGGTGTATTCCTGGCATGGTTTAAAGATGTCATAGGACCCAGCTATCATGATCTTTCATCTGGCATTAGCCCTGATGCTGGGAAGAATTTATTCCAAAGCCATCAAAAGGTTGTTGTGGTAACTCTTTGCTCGTGTTTATAGATGATACCTCGAGTTTTCTGCTTGAGACATGTTTAATTATACTACTATTGTATTATGTTTATACTGAGTCAATTATTGTGCTAGTTTTGGCAGCATATACATCATTAACATGCATGAAAAATAGTCATACATTCATATTTTCCGTCATAAAAATTTTACTTTCATCAGAGTCCTCTTTCATTTAAGGTATCTCTAGGCAGAAAAATGTTCACTTTCTTTAAATCCCCACTGAATTTGTTTCCACGTGGATGATATGTGTTCCAGTTCTTCTGTTCAACATACTTATGAACAGAAAAATCTAGTGAGCTATGCCCTCACTTGATCAAGTATTATTTGACAGTTTCTTTCCATTTGTTCAAGAATTGAATTTCGGTCGCTGGACGACTCTTGTTGAGATCGTGCAGTTGTGTTTGCACCCTTGATCTTTGAAAAATCAAAGTGTTATTGATATACCTCTATTTGCTTTTCTACCTTTAGAGAAAGACTGGTAGCTCACCTGCAGTGAAAGTTGGTGTATTCTTTCTCTATTATCATTGAAAAACTGGTAGCTCATCTACAATGAAAGTTGGTTTATTCTTTTTCTACCTTCAATGAAAGAATGGTAGTTCACCTTTAGTGAAAGTTGGTGTATTCTTTCTCTACCATCAGTGAAAGACTGGTAGCTCACCTGTAGTGAAAGTTGGTGTATTCTTTCTCTACCATCAGTGAAAGACTGGTAGTTCACCTTTAGTGAAAGTTGGTGTATTCTTTTTCTACCTTCAGTGAAAGACTGGTAGTTCACCAGCATTGAAAGTTGGTGTATTCTTTGTCTACCATCAGTGAAAGACTGGTAGCTCACCTGCAGTGAAAGTTGGTGTATTCTTTCTTTACCATCAGTGAAAGACTGGTAGTTCACCTTTAGTGAAAGTTGGTGTATTCTTTTTCTACCTTTAATGAAAGACTGGCAGTTCACCTTTAGTGAAAGTTGGTGTATTCTTTCTCTACCTTCAGTGGAAGACTGGTAACTCACCTGCAGTGAAAGTCGGTGTATTATTTTTCTACCATCAGTGAAAGACTGGTAGCTCACCTGTAGTGAAAGTCAGTGTATTCTTTTTCTACCATCAGCGAAAGTCGGTGTATCCTTTTTCTACCTTCAGTGAAAGATTGGTAGCTCACCTTCAGGGAAAGTTGATGTATTCTTCCTTTACCTTCAGTGAAAGACTAGTATCTCACCTTCAGTGAAAGTTGGTGTATTTTCACATCCCGGTGAAAGATGGTGCTTTAGCCTCTCTGATGCGAGATATGTTTCCCAGTGAAGTTTCTCTTCCCAGCAAAATCTCGTTTCTCCAACGAAGTCTTGTTTTCCCCAGTGGAAGTCTTCCAACAAGACATTTTTTCCCCAGTGGAGTTCTTTCTTCTCCCAGTGGTGTTATGTCTCCACATATTTCATAATCATGTTTGATAGCATCATATCTTAGGTTCAAAAATTGTGTGTTTTACATATTTAAGTTTCTTTGACCGCGTCGAAACTAATATTTCAATCCTCGTATCTCCGGATAGAAGAAACTTAAATAGAGGCATCTGTCATACCCCAAATTTTGACCCTAAGATCATACATCATTTGCATCTCAATCATTAATCAAGAGTTTCATCTTAAAGCTCTATTTTTGGTGTTATGCTAACTTCATCTGTAAGGGGAATCATCAAGCACCAATGTTTCTTTAACTTGTATATATTATACTATCCAAAATACCAAAAATATTTCTTTGCTTTTGTATGTTTGTGTTTTGTAGGTACCAAGTCAAAATATCCATCAAAAAGGGCATTTTTCAACATTCTTCAGCAAGCAACCGATTTGCATAAGAGTGCAATCGATTGAACTCACTTGTTTTGCACTAGATATTCCTTCTGACTTGTGTGCAATCGATTTTCATAAGAGAGAAATCGATTGCACCCACTATTTTTGCTCCAGATTTGAGCAGTGCAATCGATTGCACCATTAGAGCAATCGATTGCACCCGTACAGAATTGGAAAAATGAAGGCAATTTTTAGATTTTGAAGAGTGTGTCACCATTTTCATGTGAGTGGTGAATGTTCTAGATTGTATAATTAATTCCCTACATCATAATGATCAAATCTTATCATGTATCTTCATTTGATGACATGTGCACCATTGGATCATAATTTTGGCTCCAAATTCATTTACCAAACCTAATTTCATTTACCAAGCCTAACTCCAAACCACCACTAATCCCAAGCCTAAATCCTATAAATAGGGACCTCTACTTATTCATTTCACAAGCTTGAAAAGTCAAATAAACTCTTGCATTTTCTCTTCTCATCCCTTCCCAAATCACTCAAAGCTCTCTTCTTCCATAAAAAAGTTAGTGAGCTCCACATTGAACCTTACTAACTTTGAGATAAACCTTCTGTCATACCCCAAAATTTACCTATCATATTTTTATTGTTAAGCTCATTCAAGTATCAAAAAGCTCAAGGTTGGACTAAGTGCACACTCTCTTGATCAAAGGCCTTCAAATTAGGATTTTGGATCTCTTAAGGAAGATGAGTGAATCAAGGTCTCAAGCATGATTCATATGAACTCCTATGATTCAAATTAACCCCATGACAAGTTTCAAGCCTCAGTTCCCAAGATTGCTCAGCTAAAAGCTCGGAAAGTCAACAGACGACTAGTTTGACCTAAAAGTCAACTACGGTCATATCACAGTCAAAACTTCTGATTTTTGGTCAACATCAACATTTTGAAGTCATATCCATCATTTGATAAAGGGTTGATCATGATTCATCAAGAAAATCTCAAAAATCAACAAAGCTCATAGTTTCTAAATTAGGGTTTTATAGGAGAAAGTCAACTAAACTTTGACCAGCCATAACTTTCACATGGTTCATCAAATATTTCCCAACCAAAGCCTATTTTGAAGGAAATTGAATTCTCTACAACTTTGTCTCTCTAAAACCAAGGCCAAAAATGCTTCATTTAGGAGATATGATCGAAAACATTATAGTTCCTTTTTGAAAGTCAACCAAAAGTAGTGTTTTGTCAAAGCCAATATCATCAAGATAAAATCCTCAAATGACAAAACGGTTTCAAATGGCTTGTAAAGGACATCTTGAGCTTTCCAAAAAAGTCATGGAACTCTCCTATATCTTAAAAATTGAGGGAGATATGCCTTGTCAAAGTTGGACAAATTTGAGTGAAAAATGTGAAGTAAATATGGTCCAAAATGAATTTTCTTGGAAAGAGGCCCAACTTTTTATGACCCAATCTTGTTCCCCAAGTAACCCAAGAGGTCTAATCTGAATGCCACGAATTTTTTATTAATATTTGATTTTTTATTGAATTTAATTCATTAAAAATACAATATAAATCAAATAATTGAGAAAATATTCACAGATTTGATTTGAGAGAGAGTTTCAATCAAAATCAATCATTAAAATACACAATATTTGATACCAATTTCGTGCAAAACAAGATTGGTGAGGAAAGATTGAAATTGGACACATTTAGAAAGATTTGAAAATCAAATTTTCATCAAATACCAATCTTTGATTCAATGAGATTTAATCCAAATTTGTTGACCTAATGTGTTCTATTATATAAGCTAAACAATTCCAAATGCAAGGGACACGAATTCTGCAGCCATAAAACCCTCATCAAGCTTCAAAATTTTCAAGGAAAAAGTGAGCTTCGAATTTGAATTTGCAGGGACACTCAAAGAATTGTGACGCTTAAGAAATACTCCCTGAAGGTTGGTGAAGCTACTCCACCCATTCCCAGGTCTTGAAGCAGCAAGAACACATCCTTCCAAGCCCCGATTTGCATCCTTTTTTTCAATAATCGAGTTCCTTAAATCATGCACCAATAATTGATTTTGATTGCATATTTGTGTTAGTTATGATGATTGCAGCATGTTTGATTGTTTTAATTGGAGTTTTGGTTCAGATATAATCATTCGCCATTGTTAGGGTTCGAATTCTTCAAAAAGGGGATTCTGGGTTAGAAGCAATTTCAGGTCCAATTAATAGGTCCATTGGACTCGTAAGGCGATTTATATCCGATCTGGGTCGTTTTTTTTGTGTTTATCGCTGCTGATTTTCAGGTTTTAATGGCAAAAGAATACGGCTACGCTTACAAACCGTGGCTATAGGTTTTACCAACGGCACTGTCTGTAGGTAAATGTTGTACAAGGCTAAAGTAACGGATCCGTGAGGAAGACAATGACATGGCGATGCGCCATTGGCCCAATTCAAACTTGGAACGCGTGCTTTTTTTCCTTTGAGATGTCTGTAGATCCGGTGCCCTCGCTTCAGGTCTGACTACCATGCGTCCTCATCTTCCAGCCACAGGATCGTTCTTCAAGCATATCTGACGCACGCAAACACACAGCTCCACCATAGACCCTCTGGCCTGTGCCACACTAGATTACATGCTAAGTCTTTTTTTTTCTTTTTAATTTGGTTTAATCCCTTTCTTTTTATTTTCTTTTTTTACTAAAATTAAAATTAAAATTATTTTTACTTAATTATAACTTCTTCTTTTTTTATAAAAAAATAATAAAATTTGTTAAGTTTTAGTAATTCAATAAATTAGGTTTTTAGGTTAAATTTAAGATTTGATTTTAAGGTTTAATAATTTGATAATTGATTTTTATTTTTGTAAATATTTAATTCAATTAAATAATTATTTTAATTTTATTTTATTTTAATTAGTTTGAATTTGAGTTTTAATTTAATAATTAATTAGATTATATTAATAAATAAATAAATAATAATAAGTTTTAAAACTTTGATTTTATTTTATTTTTATTTCTCTTCTCCTTCCCACTTCTCGATTTCCCAATTTTGTTATTATTTAATTATTATTATGTAATTGTTTCGAGGTTGTAATAGTAATTAGGATTTTCATTTCCGTATTTTATTATTCTTCGTAGTTTTTATTATGTAACTACTAAGGTTTGTAATAGTTAATTAGGATTTTATTTTCCGCATATTTTTATGTAACTGCTCCTAAGCCATGTAATAGTTGTAGGTTTACTTTCTTCTTTTATTTTCCGCATTTCCCGGTTTTTTTGGCTATGTAATTCCCCTCCCCGAAGCCTTGTAATAGCGTAGGATTTAATTTCCGCAATTTAAATTTCTGTATGATATTAACTGGGTGGTTAGTAAATAGGGAGTGCAAGATCAATTGACATAGTTCACTAATTAAAAGATAAAATATATGAATTGAGTCACATGATTGGTGCACACACACACACACACACCTTTAGGGTAATCCCTCTTGTTGTCTGTTGCCTGTTGCCTTCGAAATACAGTCTTGTCCCTTGAACGTGGGGGTACCTTTTAGGAAGTTGCCTACATTCATAACAAATCATCAAGTTGTCTTCGATGTTGCCTACAATTAAATGATGATAGCCCCTTCGAATGCTAAGTATCCCTACGAGTTTCCTTCAATGATCGTACGATGACTCTTCGATGTCCCGCTTACATCCAATGAAAGGACTTCCTACCCCGAATGGTATGGATAGTTTCTTTTCCTTAAGACTAAGAGAATAAGAAGACTATATTTTTAGGGTAGTTGCTCCTAATTGCTTGCTCTAAAAAACAAATGCTTTTCACACCTCCTTTCAAAACAAAGTCAAAGGCTACGCTTTCTTTTCAAGCTAAAGTCCTTTCTTTTTTCAAATTCTTTTTCAAAGCAAACAAATCAAATTGAGCTAAGCAATTAAGAGCCCATGGATAACCATGGATACAAAGGGTGCTTACACCTTCCCTTTTTATAACCTACCCCCCGAACTCAAAATCTTTCAAAGGTCTTTCCTGCTCTTTTTGCCTTTCCTAAACTGGATAAAATAAAATTTGGTGGCGACTCTCGCTATCCGCACATTTCAAAAAGTCAGTTCTCCCACCGTGTTACAGAACTGGCGACTATGCTTGAGATACTTAAAAGAAGGGTTACCTTAAAGTTTAGGATTCACTTTAAATGTTTTCAATTGCTTGTCTTGTTTGCTTTATTTTTAAGGGTACTGTTTGGGAATGTTCTTGTGTGAAAGATTCTAACCCGAATCTCGAGATACCTTAAGTATGTGGCAATAGACCAAGGAGACTGTACGGCTCGTCCCGATATGGTTGATCTGGTGGCCACCATTAGTGCGACACTTTGGTTGGTTCTGATGGCCCTTGAACATGATCGAGGAGACATTAGGCTACCATGTAGTGTCATCAAGCACTAATTTTCCCTTAGAACTCTAGTTGAACTTGACTTTGGCCTATTAAGAAGTAGCGAGATGGCCGGCTTTGGATCTTGACTGAAGCTGGTTGATACTCGAAGCTACCCTCATTGAGAATAATCTTTCAAGATGTTTTCGGTCATCCACTCGAGCGCTGACTGAGATAATGCTTTCGAGAACGATCGTCGATATGAGATTCCCTAGAACCCGATCTTTATCTAGGACAGGTTGAACCAACTAACTTCACTGGGGAGGGTACTCACCTATGGACTACATGCTCGCCTTCAAACCTAAGGCTCTTGTGTGACTTTTTTGTGTTTGTTATCTATCTGACATCATAACATCATGACATCATAACATAGCATCTTTACTAACCGTTTCAAGGACCGAGGAATTTATCTTTATTCTGTGTTATAGGTTATGGCTCCCGTTTCCAGGAAGTTCATCAAAATCAACTTTGTAGGCGTACCTTTCGAGCTTAAAGAATTAGTCTCAGAGGTCCCCGTAAATTCTCAATTCACTGAAAGATATGGTTGTCTACTCAGATTGGTCTCCTCAGATTTTGAAGAAGATATGTGAGGGTCTTATTCCAGTTCTTCGATCCTATGCATCATTGCTTCACTTTTCCCGACTATCAGTTGGTGCCTACCCTGGAGGTATTCTCTGAGTTACTTTGCATACCCACCCGAGATCAGATGCCCTTCACGGGTTTGAAGGACGTTCCAAAACCTGAAGTCGTGGTAAGCGCGCTACATATAGAAAAATCAGAAGTTGCGTCTAATTGGGAAACAAAGAGTGGAGTCAAAGGCTTTCTCGCCAAGTTCCTATTAAAGAAGGCTCGATCATTCCTAAAGGCCATGAGTATCATGCTTTTGAATACGTGTTAGCCTTATTGATCTATGGGTTGGTACTATTCCCTAATCCCGACCAATTCATAGATGTGCATGCTATCAAGATATTTCTAGCTCGCAACCCGGTACCTATCTTGCTCGGAGATATCTTACATTCGCTTCACACTCATACCAGCAAGAAGCGAGGAACTCTCATATGCTGCATACCTTTACTTTCTAGGTGGTTTATTTCCCATCTTCCTCGATCAGTATTGAGGAATGGGAAAAGGATGCAATGGTCACAAAGGATGATGTCACTCTCTCATTCGGATATTCATTGGTGCACTCAATCTAAAAAGGATTTCACTATCATTGACCATTGCAGGGATTTCCCTAATGTGCCACTCCTTGGAATTAGGGGAGGTATTACTTACAATCCCACTTTAGCTCTACGTCAGTTTGGTTATGCTCGAAGAGATGGTCCTCATGATATAATTATCAAGGGTTATGTGTTTGATTACGAAGACGATCCTCGGAATTATCGACAAAGGTTCATACGTGCATGGGATAAAGTGTACAAGTATGATAGCAAGGAGTTGGGTCAGATAAACACTATTGCTCTCGAGCCTTACCTTAAATGGGTGCGCACCCGTGCTCAGAAGCTCATTATGCCATATCCTGCCGTCTGACCTGTGATTATCGAGCCTGAGTTCGAAGGAGATGTTCCTCAGATTATTCTTCATCCAGACATGCTGACCGATTTGGAGGAGCTGCAAAGGTCCTGGATTCAGTTGAAAGAAGAGAGAGATACTTTTGAGTCCCAATTTCGTGCTAAAGAGAAGCAAGTGTTAGAGCTCACGAAGCAACTGCATACAGAGCAAAGCGTCAACACTTTCCTTGGGGCAAAGAGGAAGCGTCCTTGGGAGACCTGAAGGAGTTTTATTATTATTATTTAGTTTTTGTTAATTCTTTCCTTCCTTTTTTTTTGTAAGCCCAAAAGTGGAAAAAACAATAAATTGACTATCACTAATAAAAATTATTTCCTCTCTTTGTTTAAACAAATTTGAATTTCAAGGTCCTTGAAAACATTGCATAAGCATAGCATTCATAAACATCGCATTACATGTTTCTATAACAGGTCTCTCATCTTTCCGCTGTTTATTTCAGTAGGGAAATGGATCTCGAACAATCCGTAAAGAATCTCCAGGCTCAGAATTCTGAATTCCAAGCTTTGATCCTGAACTTGTCCAAGGGACAAGAGGAGCTAAAAACCCTTCTAACTAAGAAGGAAAAGAAGACCAAGAAGCCGGTAGGTGCCTTCAACATGGGAAGAAGGTTCAGAGGTCCTCTCAAAAGGGCCAAAGAAGTTGAAACCCCCGAAGACGATGACCATGAGGATAGCGCTAGCATCAAGACTGATGCAAAGAGCAATGTTGGTTCTGCTAAGAAATACGATGAAGAAGGGGACTATTACTATGAGGAGGAATACCCTGAAGAGAAGTATAAGCAACTGGAGGAACGTATGAAGGCTATGGAAATCCAGAAGGTACCTGGGCTGGATTTTGAGGAACTAGGGCTCATCTCTGGAGTCGTTATCCCTCCAAAGTTCAAGACTCCAACCTTTTCTAAGTATGACGGAGTCTCTTGTCCTAAACTGCACCTGAAATCCTATGTGAGGAAGATTCAGCCTCATACTGCTGACAAACAATACCAATACGATGCTGATCCTGCACCTACTCGCACTCAACTACAAAGCATGACTATGGGCCCGAAAGAAAGTTTCAAGGAGTATGCTTAGAAATGGAGAAACTTGGCTGCAAGAATTCAACCCCCTTTGGCTGACAGAGAGTTGGTTGACATGTTCATGGGTATGCTGACTGGTTCGTTCTATAGTCACTTGCTGGGTAGTTCATCCTCTAGTTTTATGGAGCACATACTGACTGGAGAATGTGTTGAAAGTGGTATTCGAAGTGGGAAGATTCAAGTAGGTGCTACCTCTGGCACTACAAAGAAGCCATATCATGGAAAGAATGAGTCTAATGACGTGCACAGTCAGAAGGGTCGTAACAAGAGCGATCAAAACTAATATGTTGGGGCCGTCCTAATCTCTACACCAACACCTCAGCAGGCTTCCAGACAAGGGTGTCAGCGTAGGTTTTACGCACCTAGAAGGCAATTCACAAATATCAACATTCCTTTATCTCAAGCTCTGCAACACCTGTTAAAGGCCAACTTGATCACTATAAGAGATCCTCCGAAGAATGTCACCACTACATCTCCGAGCTATGACCCTAATGAAAAGTGCGCATACCATTCTAATAGTCCTGAACATCACGCAGATAACTGTTGGGCACTGAGAACTAAGATTCAAGATATGATATATGCTGGTGAAATTGAGTTTAGTCCTCCAGAAACTTCGAATGTTATCACTGCTCCTATGCCAAATCATGATAAGGCTATTAACGCTATCATGGACGTGGTTTATATCCATGATGTGAGTGACTTGTCAACTCCCATCCCATTCATCAAGAAGAGACTGCTGCAAGCCGGTTTATTTTCGGGTTTCGATATAGGTTGTTATTACTGTTGATGCTCTGTCCGATATTATTGTCTAATGTTTGGCTAAAACATATAATAGCAACAAAAGGTTATAATGTGAATCTTGCAAGTTTATAAAGAACAAAACAGGTACAAGCAAGATGTTAAAAGGAATGTCATAACATCAACTCATGACATCGTGCCTGCAGAACTGGAAGGAAGATTCAGTTTTGTTTAAAACTGATACCGAATATTCTATGTGAATATTATGTAATCCTATGTGGCGCATATTTAAAGGTCAAAAGAATAATTGAAGAATCAGATCAGAAGATTGAAGATTCAGGAAGAATCAAATCAGAAGATTGAAGATTTAGGAAGAATCAGATTAGAAGATTGAAGATTCAACAGTTTCTAATTTAGGAAACTTAGGATTAAAAGACCTTATTTGTAGTAGAATATTTTCTGTGATTTGTAACAGCCAGAGTGCTGCGATTTGTAAGCCCAAGTCCAATTGGGATCAGATTATAAATAGGAAACTTTGTAACCTAGTTTTGAAAGCTAACGACACTTAGAAAGATGTAATCATTAGGGTTAACCGTGTAGGTGAACTTCCCGGTTTGTGGGAAGGTCACTGATTTGTCCTTCTCGAAACCTATAGGTTAGAGAAGTGATTGTCCTCACTCGAAACTTGTAGGTAAGAGTTGAGTATTGTAAGCTTGATTGAAGCTATGAAGCAGATCAAGTATGTGTTCATTGTTAATTGTGTAAATAGATGTTGCAGGGTTGTAACAGTTAGGTATCACTGGGGAGTGAGCAGAGGTTTTCTTATCTTGGATGGAGTTCTGAGATAGAGATTGCATTGGGTAGTGACTAGATAAACCAGAGGTTGTTTATATAAAATAGTACTACTGATAGTGGAATCTTCTTCCTGGCTTGGTAGCCCCCAGAGTAGGTAGTTAGACAGAACTGGGTTAACAATTAACTGTGTTATTTATCTTCTGCATTATTTGTTCAGTTATGAATGTTATGACTTTGTCTATAACATCAGGTTCAGAAGTGTTAGTTGTTCCTATACAGAACCACGTAATATTATAATTTGGTTATGTATGCTGAACATGTGTGATCCCAGGTCTCATTGACTCTTTCCTAAGAGTAATCAAATAATGAGGAATCCTTGTATTCTGCTTGTGCTACATTAATAACAGATCTGATGTCTTCACATCAGAATTGACATCCGAGTCTCTCATACCAGAATTTTCAATTACTGTGCATCCAAACTCAATTGTTGTGAGAATCTGAAGAAAGGTATTCAAGGATGGATAGACCGTCGCACTATCATGTTTGAAAATATTCCTTCTGTAGAGAGTTTATGCGAAGGTTTCTCCCGTGGTTTGAAGATTGAAGACATGTCAGTGATTTCCAAGGCTCCTTTAAGAATTCCTACCAAGGGTCCCATCAAGATTACTGCTGAGCCTCGTGTGGCTCGTCTGATCATCACTAAGCCTGGGCCGATCCCATATTCCTTCGACAAGGCTGTCCCATGGAATTATGGTGCTGATGTCTATACTAATGGTGTAAAACAGCAACCTTTAACTAATAAGGTGGTTGAAGTCACTAATCCTGACGTCGACAATAATGCAGGGACTAGTAAAGTTACAAGAAGTGGACGAATTTTCTCCCTGGAAATTTCTCCAAGTACTGTAGGTCCAACTTCTGTTCCTGCTCCCGATCCAGCTACTGATGTCAGAGGTAAAGGGCCAGCACTCGAACCTATCCCTGTTGAATTTACCACTGAAGACCCTTCCCAGAAAGAGATGGATGAGATCCTGAAGATTATCTGTAAGAGTGACTATGATGTTATTGAACAATTAGGGCATATTGCCTCTAAAATCTCCATGCTGTCACTATTAACTTGTTCTGAGGCTTATGCCAAGGCTTTGATGAGGTTCATAAAAGTTGCGCATGTACCACAAGAGATATCTGTCAACCAATTCGAGAATTGTATTTCAAGCTTGACAACAGACAATTATCTTGGGTTTTTTGATGCTGAGTTGATTTCCGCTGGAAAGAATCACAATAAGGCCCTTTACATCTCCATTGAATGCAGGGGCACCACTCTGGCCCATGTACTAGTTAATAATGGTTCATCTCTGAACGTATTACCCAAGTTGGTGCTGGACACACTCAACCCTGAAGGGTTCGTGCTGAAACCTAGCGACGTGATAGTAAAGGCTTTTGATGGCTCGAAGAGTATGTTATACGGAGAAGTGGAGCTTCCAATCAGAGTAGGTTCTCAGACTTTTGATACCTTGTTCTATGTGATGGACATCCATCCTGTTTATTCATGTCTGCTTGGGCGCCCGTGGATACATGGGGTAAATGCTGTGACTTCAACCCTGCATCAGAAGCTGAAATACCCGGCGACGGGAAAGATCGTCATTATGCACGGAGAGGAGGAATATGTGGTGAGCTACATAAATGAGTCCCGGTATGTTGAGGTGGATGGAGAATTTACTGAAACTCCTTGCCAAACATTTGAATTGATTCCTCAGGCTGTCTCCGCTGCTATACATGTTCCTACTGTTTCCAAAGTCACCAGAATTCCTCCAACAATGGCTTCTCTAAAGGATGCTAAGGTTGTGGTCGAAGAAGGTGGTTGCACTATTTGGGGCCAACTTATTGATGTTCCTTATAAATTCGACAAGTGTGGTTTAGGCTGTACTACCGAAAATCAGAAGGATAATCATCACACTCGCCCTGGTGGTTTAATGTCTCATTTCATCAGCAAAGGGGTCAATGCTATAGAAGATGGCGAGAGAGATTGCAATTTGGACATGTGGATCTTCCCTACTCCTGACAAAGGGCTGGACAACTGGAAGGCTGGAGAAGTTATCTCCATCTCCTTTAGCAGGGAGTAATTTCCATTTCCTGCTTTTATTTTCTTTATGTTTCCTAAGTTTTTATTTCTGTAATTCAAAATAATAAACTCTAAAGTCGTATGTCTTGCCCGGGGCACCACGATCCGTTTGTTAGGGCTTGTCATTTCATAAGCATATTTTCATTCAATAAAAAATTGGACGTTTCGCATTTAAATATTTGCGTTTTCTTTTACTATTATTTACTTTCAAAATAGCTATGTGTTCTTACACACACCCACATAATACACTGCAGATCCATCTCCACTCTGGATCCCATTGATAACGACTCATATTCAACGAGAAGAGAATCAATTGGCAGATGCGTTAGCTACTATGTCATCCATGTTCAAAGTCAGATGGGACAATGAGGCCCCTATGATTACTATTGAAAGATTGGACGCGGCAACATATTGTTGCGAGATTAATACTAAGGAGGTAGAAGAGAAACCTTGGTTCTACGAGGTGAAAAGGTATCTCGAAGCTCAGGAGTACCCTGAAGGGGCATCTATCAATGATAAGAAATTCCTAAGAAGATTCTCTATCAAGTTTTTCCTAAGTAACAGAATCCTATACAAGCGTAATCATGACTCAACTTTGCTCCGTTGTGTGAACAAGAAGGAAGCTGAAGAGATTATGGAAGACATGCACGATGGTATATTTTGAACTCATTCCAGTGGACATACCATGGCTAAAAAGATTACGAGGGCGGGTTACTACTAGTCCACTATGGAAACTGACTCCTATCATCATTCCCGAACTTGTCACATATGCCAGATATATGCTGACAAAGTACATGTGCCTCTGATACCGTTGAATGTCTTGACTTCCCCTTGGCCTTTCGTAATGCGGGGAATTGATATGATCGGATAAATCAAGCCTACCGCTTCCAATGGACACCATTTCATCCTTGTGGCTATTGACTACTTTACGAAATGGGTGGAAGCTGCCTCATTTGCTTCAGTTACCAAGAATGTAGTAGCCCGATTTATCAAGAATAACCTCATCTGCCGGTATGGTATCCCCGAAAGGATCATCACGGATAATGGTACGCATCTGAACAATAAGATGATCACTGAGCTTTGTACACAGTTCAATATTAAACACCATAATTCTTCTCCGTATCGGCGAAAGATGAATGACGCAGTGGAAGCCGCCAACAAAAACATAAAGAAGATCATATAGAAGATGATAGTGACATACAAAGATTGGTATGAGATGTTACCATTCGCTCTTTATGGTTACCGCACTTCGACACGTACTTCAATTGGGGAAACCCCTTTCTCATTAGTGTATGGTATGGAATTTGTACTACCAGTCGAGGTTCAAATTCCCTCCTTAAGGATTATGAAAGATGCGGACTTGGACGAAGATGAATGGATTCAAACCCGACTTGACCAGATAAACCTGATTGATGAGAAAAGGCTTGCGGCTGTTTGTCATGGACAATTGTACCAGAAGCGCATGATCAAGGCATTCAATAAGAAAGTCAAGCGCCATGCATACCAAGTTGGTGACATGGTAATAAAGCGGATCATCCTACCACAAGGTGATCCCAGGGGCAAATGGACTCCCACATACGAAGGACCATTCATAATCAAGAAGATATTCTCGGGCGGAGCTATGGTACTTATTACTACGAATGGCGAAGATTTCCCGCACCCTATGAACGCGGGCATAGTAAAAAAATACTATGCATAAACAGGACCCGCTAGGTTGACATACCTAGGCAAAAATAAGGGAATCCCGACGAACCAAAAGTGTTCAGGAAAAAATTAGGGATATATATATAAAAAATGTACACCCGGCCAGTCGAAAACCCGAAAGGGCGGCTTGGGAAAAAAAGGGTATCCCGGTAGGCTGAAAACCTAAAAAGGCGGCCTAGGCAAAAGTTAGGGATTAAAGAGTACAACTATGCCCCGTTCAAATAACCCATCATTCAACTTTGTTACCAATTTCAAGTTTAAAGAGCACTAATCGGTTCAGTCACTTTCCGCCGACAAGCAAGAGATGAGATACTCGAAGACATAAGGGCAATAGCTGAGTTGAAACTCAATAGGATCACTTTTCACGTAGCTATTTTCTTTCTTTGTATTTTTACACGACAATGTTCTTTCGACAGTTTGCCTATTTTGGCTCTTTCTTAATACAAATCAGTTTCCTTTCCTTCATCTTGAGTGTTTTTCTTTGTGTCGAATGCGCGAACGTCCAATGATGATTTTGAATGAACGTGTGCATTTGAACATGACTAACATTTACATTTTATTTGTCAAAACATATACATATGTGTAAGAAGCAGGAAAAGCAATTGGATAATGTCAAAGTCATCCAGAAGCCTTCCCCAGGTTCAGTAATTTGGAAAGATCCCCACAGAGCAATACATCCTCAAATGGTCTCTCCCCAACAGGATCTTTAGCCCCCAGCGGAGTTTATATCTCTGACATCACCCAGTTGAAGGATAGAAACACACTTAGAAAGGGGGGGGGTGAATAAGTGTGACTTTAAAAACACTTAAGATAAAAACAATGAACACAATATTTTTATCTTGGTTCGTTGTTAACGAAACTACTCCAGTCCACCCCCTTAGAGTGATTTACCTCAACTGAGGATTTAATCCACTAATCAATCTTGATTACAATGGTTATCCACTTATAAAAACTCTAAGTCTTCTAGAGTATACTGATCACACCTTGATCACTCTAGGAAATCAACACTTAGAAACTTCTAAGTCTTCTAGAGTCTACTGATCTCACTGATCACTCTAGGAACCTTTTACAATCAATGTAAAAATAAATTTTTACAAGAGTATGAATTGCTTCTTATAAAGCTATAGTCACAACTATGATATTTCTCTTAAATTCTAAGCTTAACACTCACTAAATATTACAAAAACTTTGCGTGAATAGTACAACGCTGCATTTAATGTTTCACTCTTTTGTCAACTACCTCGAGCCTTGCTTTTCCTGCTTTTACTGACTTTGCCTTTTTTAGCTTCTAACGTTCCTTTTGTCAGTCAAAGATTAGACTTAATAGCCTGTCATCTTGTACTTGCTTCTGATCTCAGATTTGTGAATACAACGTTTGAATAATCAAAGTCATTAAGCTTGGTGCAGAGCATCTTCTTGTCTTCTGACTTTGAAGAGCTTGAGCGTGATACCTTAAGAACTTCAGTGCTTCTGACTTTAAGTTCTTCTGATGCTTCATAGGACATGTTCTGATTCTGCTTGACCATCTTCTGATTTCTTGCGACAGCATGTTCTGATGTTTCAATCCAGAATCTTCTAAGTTAATGCTTCTAAGCGCTGAATTGTGTATACTCCTTATATATTTCCTGAAATGGAAAATGCATAGGATTAGAGTACCACATTGTCTTATACAAAATTCATATATATTGTTATCATCAAAACAATAATATTGATCAGAACAAATCTTGTTCTAACAATCTTCCCCTTTTTGATGATGACAAAAACATATATAATTGATATGAATTTGCAATCAGAATATCAGATGACAAAAGACAATTACACAGATATAGCATAAGCGTATAGTCAGAGTGTGTGAATATGTATCCCCCTGAGATTAACAATCTCCCCTGAAATAAATACTAGAAGAATTTATAAATAAAAGACTTCCCTGAGTATTTTTCATTTCAACAGAGACTTTCACTTCGCCTAGAACTTCAGAATATTCATAGCTTCTGCTTCTTGCTTCCATAGGACAGCTTCAGAGATTTGAATTTCTTCTTTTTTTTCATAGCATGCTTGATTGAATCAGAACATTCTTGAATGTATCAGAGCATCATCAGAGCATCATCAGAGCATCTTTACATCCTGAAATGTTTCAGAACATACTAGACAAAAATATCAGAACATGAATGTATCAGAGCATTCTTGATAAATAGCATGTATCAGAGCATTTAAGAAAAGAAAGTGTATCAGAACATATTCTGCCACGAGAATATCAGAACATTCTTCTTGCTTCTGATCTTGAAGCTTCACAACACTAAGCTTGCTTCATTTTTTCCAAGAACATGCTTCTTTATAGAATTGCTTTTCCCCATGTATTTGCTTCTCATGTTGAGCTTTTTCAGAATATCTTCAATCCTGCAAAAAATCTCAAAGACATAGAACTTGCAAATAATGTTAGGAATGTTGAGACTTAATCCCAGCAACTGATATAATAAACCAAATCAATTATCATGTTTCTCCCCCTTTTTTGTCATAACATCAAAAAGCATTAAAAGATTCAAATGATAAGAGACACATAAAGTGAAGAAGATAATGATTTCATTAATCAACAAAATATCAGAAGTACACAAGGAATAGAAGCGGATGCAAGAAACAAATGCATAAAACAAGAAAAACATCTAAGACCAAGACAGATCTGAACTCATTGTGAGTATCCTCATGCTTGTCTGCGTCTTCATGAAATATCTGAACTCATTGTGAGTATCCTCATGCTTGTCCTAAAGAGAAGCTAAATCAGCTTGATCCTGTTGAAGAGCCTTCATGGTGTCTATCAGAACACAAGGTTCAGCAGAAGAAGCATCAAAGCTATTTTCCACAATAGTAGGATTCTCAGCAACTACATCGATCATGAGAACATCAACTTGATTTTCCTTAACAGTAGATTGCATAGCAGGATGATTCTCAGCATCTTGATTCTTAGCAACAGCTTCTGCTTCAGAAGCATCTTCAACATACACAGGAGAAGGGATATCAACATCTGGATTCTCAAGGGCTAGAAGAATGTCAGCCAAGTTCTGAGGAGGTGTAGGAGCAACCGGTTCTGTTGGATATTCAACTTCTGGATATACCATATTTGGTGCCTTGGCAGAGGGATTCTCCCTTAACCAGTTGAATAAGGACTGAAAGTCTCTAGTCAGAATGTTGATTTGGGGCTTTCACACAACCATAGCAAATGGATGTACTTCTTCAAGCTCATCAACAAATTCTTTCTCTTCAAGAGATTTCCAGCTCTTGATGGGAAAGACATAGCTGTCTTCAAAATCCCTTAGAAGACCACAAGGACCAGGAACTTATGCTTCACATACATTCTCAAGCTTCAGAAAGTCAGAATTAATCTCCCTTCTGAAAGATCTCCAAAGTCCCCTAGTAGCAACACAATCTATCCTGGAATTATGTGCAACTTTCAAGGCCTCTAAACCTGTCTGTACCTTCAGCTTTAAAAATTCAAAATGTACACCAACAGAAAGTTCAGGGTTAGGGGTTTTGAATTGGGTGGTTGAGGAATCTGGGTTCAGAATGAAGTAGGGTTCAGGTTCTCTATCAAGAGAAAGCAATGATTCTGCTTCATCCTCAGAATCCAAGACAACAAAAACTGGTTCAGGATGAGGCTTGGGTGTATAGTTGCAGGCACGAAAGAGTTCATGTAAAGAATCAGAATTGTGAGATTCTGATGCAGTGGGGTTGATGGGAACAGGGGAGGCAACAGGTGAATAGTTAGCATGAGGAGGAGGTTGAGAAAGAGGGATAGAAGTGTGAGACGGAAAGAGGGTTTGAAAGGGTGCAACATCTAAGACTGGTTCAGAAGTAGGGTGGTTAGAAGCAGGATTGGTCTTAGGTGATGGAGAGGGGTGAGAACGTTGGTGGTTGGAGGTGATTTGGCTGGGGCTTTTTGTGGTTGTATTTCTGGGCTAGAAAGGGAAGGAACTTCTGTTGGTACAGTTTTAGAACTTAAAATAGGTACAGAACCAGGTTCAGAAATAAACACACCTGAAGATTTCTTCTTGTGAGGCCTCTCAGAACCAGCTTCAACAGACTTCCTCTTCTTCTGAAACACCATCTTCTGTTTCCCTTTCAACACTTCCTTCTATCTTTCTTCTTCGGTTTTCTCTTCTTCTTCTGGTACCTTTTCCTTCTCTACAACTTTCTTTTCAGCTTCTCTCTTTTTCTTCTTCTTATCTTTCTTTTTTCTATTTTTCTTTTCAGCGTCCTTTTCATCATCCTTCTGATCATTCTTTTTCTTCTTCTTTTCAACAACGTCTTCTTTATTTTTATTCTCCTTGTCTACTTCAGCTTATTTCTTCTCTTCATCATCCTTCTCTTGAGTTCTCTTCTCTTCACAGATAGAGGGAAGATCTAGCTTTCTCTTTGTTCTTCTTTCTTGATGGGAGGCAACTGAAGGATAGAAAAACACTTAGAAAGGGGGGGATTGAATAAGTGTGACTTTAAATCTTGGACGATAAAAATAAATGCACAAATATTTTTATCCTGGTTCGCTGTTAACGAAGCTACTCCAGTCCACCCCCGCAGAGATGATTTACCTCAACTGAGGATTTAATCCACTAATCGCACGGATTACAATGGTTTTCCACTTAGCCGCAACTAAGTCTTCCAGAGTCTTCTGATCACAACCTGATCACTCCAGGAACAACTGCTTAGTTCACTCCTAAGACTTTTTCTAGAGTCTACTGATCAACACGATCACTCTAGGCTTAGTTCACTCCTAAGACTTTCTGCTCAGCCAACTGCCAAGACTTCCTGCTCAGCCAACTGCCAAGACTTCCTGCTCAGCCAACTGCCAAGACTTCCTGCTCAGCCAACTGCTAAGACTTCCTAGAGTATACTGATCAACTGATCACTCTAGTTCCTTACAACTTAATGTAATCTATTCAAGAGTTTACAAATGCTTCTTAAAAGCGATAATCACAACTGTGATATTTCTCTTACAATTTAAGCTTAATCTCACTAAGATATTACAACAGCAATGTAGTGAGCTTTGATGAAGATGAAGATTCTGAGTTTTGATTTGAACAGAGTTTCAGCAAGTTAATTTGAATTGTATTGGTGCGGAATCGTTAACCTTGCTTCTCATCAGAACTTCATATTTATAGGCGTTGAGAAGATGACCGTTGAATGCATTTAATGCTTTGCGTGTTCCGTACAGCTTTGCATTTAATGTTATACGCTTTTGTCAACTACCTCGAGCCTTGTTCACGCTGTGTCTACTGACGTAGCCTTTAGTAGCTTTAACGTTCCTTTTGTCAGTCAGCGTAGTCTGCCACGTGTACTTCCTTCTGATCTGATGTTTATGAATACGACGTTTGAATATCATCAGAGTCAAACAGCTTGGTGCATAGCATCTTCTGATCTTCTGACCTTGAAGTGCTTCTGAGCGTGATACCATCTTCTGATCTTCAGTGCTTCTGATCTCATGTTCTTCTGATGCTTTCATAGACCCATGTTCTGATTCTGCTTCGACCATCTTCGGATGTCTTGCCAGACCATGTTCTGATGTTGCATGCTGAACCATTTGAGACACATCTTCTGAGCGCTGAATTATGCGTACTCTTTATATATTTCCTGAAAGGGAAATTGCATTGGATTAGAGTACCATATTATCTTAAGCAAAATTCATATTATTGTTATCATCAAAACTAAGATAATTGATAAGAACAAATCTTGTTCTAACAATCTCCCCCTTTTTGATGATGACAAAAACATATATAAATGATATGAATTTGCGATCAGAAAGAGTAGACGGCAAAAGACAAATTACACAGCTATAGCATAAGCATATGAATATGTCTCCCCCTGAGATTAACAATCTCCCCCTGAGATAAATAATCTCCCCCTGAAATAAATACTCGAAGAACTTTGATAAAAGACTTCCCTGATTATTTCGGTAGAGACGATCATATAAGCTTCTGCCTTCAGAGAATTCATAGCTTCTGACTTCTGCTTCCATTGGACAGCTTCAGAACTTGAATTTCTTTGATCTTCAGAACATTCACAGCTTCTGACTTCTGCTTCCATTCAGGACAGCTTCAGAACTTGAATTTCTTTGATCTTCAGAACATTCACAGCTTCTGACTTCTGCTTCCATTCAGGACAGCTTCAGAACTTGAATTACTGGATCTTTTAGAACATTCACATCTTCTGATTTCTGCTTCCCTCGGATAGCTTCAGAACTTTGAATGTCTACCAACATCACTTCATGCTAGATTTGTATCAGAACATTGTTGAATGTACCAGAGCATCATCTGAGCATCTCTACATCCTGAAATGTTACAGAACAAAAACTAAACGACAAAAGTCAGCATGAACGAGTTAGAACATAAAATGTATATTCAAATACATGATATGTATCAGAGCCAAATGTATCAGAGCATTTAGGCTAAAAACATGTATCAGAGCAAATAATGTATCAGAGCCATAACATTATATGTATCAGGGCAAATAGAATTTTGTCATAACAGGATAGACAATGATATTCAAATTCTATTATCAGTGCTTCTGATTCATTCTTCTTTCTTGCTTCTGATCTCTGAAGCTTGATAGCACTCAGCTTGCTTCAGTTTCCATGGTTTTGCTTCTAGTGTTTGCTTCTGAAGATTCACTTCACTTCTTTGTACCTGCAAAACACTTAAACCATGTAGAACTTGCAGTTCTAGTTAGTAAATGCAACTGATTAAATCAAATCATTTATCACAGTATTTCTCCCCCTTTTTTGTCATATCATCAAAAAATAGAAAAGATTCAGATGAATAAAACAGAACACATGGAGGAAGAAAATGATTTCATTTAGGTTCAACCAATGGGTACAAAAGTACAGGATGAAAAGATCAGATGCACAGAAACAAAACAGATGCAAAGAAAAGAAAGAAACGACACAGACTCAATCTAAGATGGCCCTAGTCTTGATAAGATCTTGGCCAGCATCTGTTTAACATCGTTGTTGTGTCCTTCTTGCCTCTCAATGAAAGCATCATACTTCTCATTGAGTGAGCTTTGCTCATCCTGTCTCCTCTGAATTTCTTCTAGAGTCCTTGCGAGACGAGAAGGTTCATCAAGAGAAGTTTCACCGCTTTCAACCACAGGAATGACATGTTGATCTGCAGCTTCCATAGAAGTATCATTTGCTGGGATATCCTCAACAGGGTCTGATTTAGCAACATGATCTTCAGCATCTGCTTCTTGCATAGAAGCATCTCCATACTCTGCAGCAGGAATTTCAGAGTCTCCATTCTCTAGAGCCTGAAGAATGGCAGCTAAATTCCTGGGAGCAGAAGGACCTTCAACTACTGGTGGATCAACAACTTCTGGAATGACCAAGCTAGGGTCTTTCTTAGAAGGGTTTTCCCTCAGAAAGTCAAAGAGAGTCTTGAAGTCTCCTAGCAGAACAGGATACTCAGGAATCCAGAGAACCATGTCCCTGCATGGGTTTGCTTCCATTGCAGCAGCCAGTCTCAATACTTCCAATTCATCCACAAAGGGCTTCTCTTCCAAAAGATATCTTCCTTTGAGGCGAGCAAACCAGAAGTCTTCATAATTCCTCAGAATTCCACGAGGCCTTGGAGCAGCAGCTACACAGGCTTCTTGAAGTTCTAAAAACAGAGCATCTGATTTTCTGCGAAAGATCCTCCAGAAGTTCCGCATAGCAACATCATTCAATCCAGAACTTTCAGCAATTCTGAGAGTATCAAAGGTACTTCTGAGATTCTTCTTTATGTTTTCAAAAGCTACACCAATAGGATATACAGGACGGGATTTTATTTGGGTTTTTGAAAAGGCAGGGTTGGAGGTGAAGTATGGAAGAGGTTCTCTATCCAACCTATAAGAAGATTCTGCTTCAGTATCAGAATCTAACACTACCACTTCAGCTTCAGGACGAGGCTTGGGAGTGTAGTTGCAATCACGGAGCAGCTGCTCATGTGATGCAGAGGTTGGAAAAGGAGAATCACAAGGATTGTTTTGAGAGGTGGAGGGAGTATGTTCAAAAGTGGTATTGGAAGAAGGTTGAGATGGAAAGAGAGTTTGAAGGGGTTGTATATTCAGAACAAGATTGTCAACAGCTTGGTCAGAGACAAGATTAGTGGAGGGTGAAGGAGACGGAATGGATTGAGGAGATGGTGGAGTAAGAATATGGACAACAACGGGTGATTCTGATGAGGCTTTTTCTGGTTCAGGGGTAGGTACAACTTCTATTGGTGTAACTTCTGAACGAACAACAGGAACAGAGATAGGTTCAGAGATGCATATACCTTTGGAACCTTTCAGAAGCGCTTTGGTCACATCCTCCGTTTTCTTCAGCTTTTTACTCTTCGGCTCTTCAATAATCTTTGCTTTGCCTCTAGAGATTTCTTTCCTTCTGACATAAGCCTGAACTTCTTGTTGGTTTTCAGCTTCTTGAGGAATATTGTCTTCATCAGAGCTTTGAATAATCATCTTCCTCTTCTTGGTTATCTTCTTTTCAACAACTTCAACCATCTCATTATTTTTGTTTGACTTCTTCTTCTTTTTTTCTTTCTCAAAGTCATCAGATACGGCCTTAACAACATTAGCAATCACCTTTTTAGAAACCTCTTGTTTCTTAGAGACAGCAGAAGGATAATCATGCTTTCTTTTAGTCCTTTCTTCCCTCTTGCGATTTACTTTGAAAGGGGCACCTTTGTCTTGATCTTTAAAACTCTTGTTCTCTTCAAGAGATTTCAGATAAACAGTTTTGACTTCAGGTACCTCACTATTGAAGAAGGTTTCAAAGTCAGCCAGTACTGGTTCTCTTATGGTTCTTGTTCCAGCTAGAGGTTCAGGAACTTTGAGAGCAGTGTCAATGATTTTCATCTTCTTTAAAGAGAAGGCATTCAGACAAGCCCCAGTGGTGACAGCAGGATCTTTGATGATACCTTCAGACTCCAGACTTTCAACAATCTTGGAATGTACCAGAAGGTTTGTAATAATCCTACCAAAAGGAATGGTTGTTCCAGCATTTTCCTTTCTGAAAGCATTCCTGGAATCCTTTACTGCTTTCCACATATGGTTGAAGATAATGTAAATTGCATCAACCTTCTTCTGAGTGGCAATGCAATAAAGAATATACCTTTGATCATTACTGATGAAGTCCGAGGCATGAGTTGATTTCCTATGGTAGAAACACCCGAGAAGGATCTTTGTCCAGATTCTGTAGATATCTTTCAAATTCTTGACATGTGTAGTTTTCTTGACATTTGAATAGAGAGTGGATAGAATATCTTCCACATCTTCTCTTTGATCAGACTCAAAAGCCCCTTCAGGATTTTTCAGATCAAACATCACTCTTAGGATGTTTTCAGTAACAACGACTGACTTTCCATGGACGAAGGAGAGTATAGCTTTTGGAGCAACCACAGCATGTACCCAGAACTCTTTGACAAGATCCGGATAAACAGGGCCAACGAACTCAGCAAACAATGAGGTCCATCCTTGAAAGATGATGTCTTCTTTAAGATGAAATTGATTTTCTTCAAGGTTATCAAAGTCGACCATAAGTTCACACAAAACTTCCAATTTATTTTTGGGGATGGAGCATGCAACAACAGGAGTGAGTTCCTGGTGTGTTTCATCGTGCATATGAAGAAGAGTAGATGACCCAGCAAAATGAGATGAAGAAGCAGCCATTGAACAGAATGAACAAAAAAACGAGCAAGAGAAGCGAACTGGGTTATCGATTAGGGTTTGTAGAAAACGGCTAAGAACTTTTCAAACGAGAGAATGCAAGGGGAGAGAGAGAGACAAAGGAGCGAAAAAGATGTATGATATGATTTGAAAAACATATATAGAGACGAATTAAAAAAAAATTGAACAGTTCCAGAATCAAAGGAAATCAATTTTATTAAATGATGAGTGACATGAGGAGAGAGAGAACGTGGTAAATGACATGATTCAATACAGTTACCTAGGTCGGCGTCTTTTCAACTGCACGCTTTGTACTAACCGTACAGATACGTGTTCATCATCAGATAATAGATGACAGCTGTATTAAGAATAGACTTTACGCCTTCAGATTCTGATCACTGCTTCTGAGTTGATCAAGATTCTCTTCTGGAAATACTCCTTCTGAAGTGTGCTGATATAAGTCTGAATGATCTTCTGATCCATCACTTCTGATGTACACAGCTTCTGGAGGTTTACTTCATTGTTCTGCAGCTTCTGATAAGTCAAAACTGTATCTGCAGAAATTCTTAAGCTCTTTGTTTCATCAGAAACAAGTTTATCATCAAAACAGATGTTTATTGATTTGTCCACAATCAATGTTTCAATGTTGTATATTCTGTAGCATTTAGAGCAATCAGAATAATCAAGAAAGAAACATCAATGCTTTAGAGACAAACAAAACAGATGGTTCCAAGACTAATAAACTTTCTTTTCTGAATTCCTACAAACATAGTTTCTTCAACAGATTTAAGAACCAGAACTTGAAAGACAATCTTTCTTCCCTTCAAGTGTTGAGACCAACTTGAATCCAGGTGTCATGTAATGTTGAATGCTGTCTTCTTTGTTATCAAGAGAATCTGCAAAAGAAATAATCTTCTTCTTTGGTACCCAAATCTTCTTGGGTCCTTTCTTGTTAGATTTTCTCAAGTTCTGTTTGAACTTGGATTTAGCATTGTAAGCAATAGGAGGAACAGCATGATAATTTTTAATATGAGTTTCATGATATTTCCTAGGTTGTGTCACATGCTTCTTAGTGTGTGTAATGTGAAAACTTTGTGCATGTGAAGTGTGCCTAATATCATGAGAGTGGCCATACTTGAACTGATCATACAATGGCTTGTATGTAATTTTCATTTCATCAACAGGTTCAAGTTTGTATGGGGTTTCACCCTCATAACCAATGCCTACTCTTTTGTTTCCAGACACAGCATATATCATAGAAGCTAGCTGACTTCTGCCAATACTTCTAGATAAGAACTTCCTGAAACTTAAATCATATTCTTTCAGAATATGGTTTAGACTAGGAGTGGATTTTTCTGAATCAGAAGGAGATCCAACATTATTGGATAATTTTAAAAGTTTTTCTTTTAATTCAGAATTCTCCAACTCAAGCTTCTTTGTTTCAAATTCAAATTGCTTTTTCAGCTTTTTGTATTTGAGACTAATCTGAGACTTGAGTTCCAGAAGTTCAGTTAGACCGGAAACTAACTCATCTCTAGTAAGTTCAGAAAATACCTCTTCAGAATCTGATTCTGATGTAGATTCTGATCCGTCATCTTCTGTCGCCATCAGCGCACAGTTGGCCTGCTCATCTTCTGAATCATCTTCTGACTCATCCCAGGTTGCCATAAGACCTTTCTTCTTATGAAACTTCTTCTTGGGACTTTCCTTTTGAAGATTTGGACATTCATTCTTGTAGTGTCCAGGCTTATTGCATTCATAGCACATGACCTTCTTCTTGTCAAATCTTCTTTCATCAGAAGATTCTCCACGTTCAAATTTCCTTGAACTTCTGAAGCCTCTGAACTTCCTTTGCTTGGTCTTCCAGAGTTGATTTAGCCTTCTGGAAATCATGGACAGTTCATCTTCTTCTTCAGATTCTGATTCTTCAGGATCTTCTTCTCTAGCCTGAAAAGCGTTAGTGCATTTCTTGATATTAGATTTTAATGCAATAGACTTACCTTTCTTTTGAGGCTCATTTGCGTCCAGCTCAATCTCATGACTTCTTAAGGCACTGATAAGCTCTTCCAGAGAAACTTCATTCAAATTCTTCGCAATCTTGAATGCAGTCACCATCGGACCCCATCTTCTGGGTAAGCTTCTGATGATCTTCTTTACATGATCCGCCTTGGTGTATCCCTTGTCAAGAACTCTCAATCCAGCAGTAAGAGTTTGAAATCTCGAAAACATCTTTTCAATGTCTTCATCATCCTCCATCTTGAAGGCTTCATACTTTTGGATTAAGGCAAGAGCTTTTGTCTCCTTGACTTGAGCATTTCCTTCATGAGTCATTTTCAAGGACTCATATATGTCATAGGCCGTTTCCCTGTTAGATATCTTCTCATACTCAGCATGAGAGATAGCATTCAGCAAAACAGTTCTACATTTATGATGATTCCTGAAAAGCTTCTTTTGGTCATCATTCATTTCTTGCCTTGACAGCTTCACGCCTCTGGCATTTACTGGATGTTTGTAACCATCCATCAGAAGATCCCATAGATCACCATCTAGACCTAGAAAGTAACTTTCCAGTTTATCTTTCCAGTATTCAAAGTTTTCACCATCAAATACCGGCGGTCTAGTATAACCATTGTTACCGTTGTATTGCTCAGCAGAGCCAGATGTAGATGCAGGTGTAGGTATAGTCCTTTCACTTTCCTCAACCATCTTTTAAATGAAGCGTTTTTCTCTTCCTGAATCTTTTCTAAACACGGTTAAGTGCTTGCACCTTAGAACCGGCGCTCTGATACCAATTGAAGGATAGAAAAACACTTAGAAAGGGGGGGATTGAATAAGTGTGACTTTAAATCTTGGACGATAAAAATAAATGCACAAATATTTTTATCCTGGTTCGCTGTTAACGAAGCTACTCCAGTCCACCCCCGCAGAGATGATTTACCTCAACTGAGGATTTAATCCACTAATCGCACGGATTACAATGGTTTTCCACTTAGCCGCAACTAAGTCTTCCAGAGTCTTCTGATCACAACCTGATCACTCCAGGAACAACTGCTTAGTTCACTCCTAAGACTTTTTCTAGAGTCTACTGATCAACACGATCACTCTAGGCTTAGTTCACTCCTAAGACTTTCTGCTCAGCCAACTGCCAAGACTTCCTGCTCAGCCAACTGCCAAGACTTCCTGCTCAGCCAACTGCCAAGACTTCCTGCTCAGCCAACTGCTAAGACTTCCTAGAGTATACTGATCAACTGATCACTCTAGTTCCTTACAACTTAATGTAATCTATTCAAGAGTTTACAAATGCTTCTTAAAAGCGATAATCACAACTGTGATATTTCTCTTACAATTTAAGCTTAATCTCACTAAGATATTACAACAGCAATGTAGTGAGCTTTGATGAAGATGAAGATTCTGAGTTTTGATTTGAACAGAGTTTCAGCAAGTTAATTTGAATTGTATTGGTGCGGAATCGTTAACCTTGCTTCTCATCAGAACTTCATATTTATAGGCGTTGAGAAGATGACCGTTGAATGCATTTAATGCTTTGCGTGTTCCGTACAGCTTTGCATTTAATGTTATACGCTTTTGTCAACTACCTCGAGCCTTGTTCACGCTGTGTCTACTGACGTAGCCTTTAGTAGCTTTAACGTTCCTTTTGTCAGTCAGCGTAGTCTGCCACGTGTACTTCCTTCTGATCTGATGTTTATGAATACGACGTTTGAATATCATCAGAGTCAAACAGCTTGGTGCATAGCATCTTCTGATCTTCTGACCTTGAAGTGCTTCTGAGCGTGATACCATCTTCTGATCTTCAGTGCTTCTGATCTCATGTTCTTCTGATGCTTTCATAGACCCATGTTCTGATTCTGCTTCGACCATCTTCGGATGTCTTGCCAGACCATGTTCTGATGTTGCATGCTGAACCATTTGAGACACATCTTCTGAGCGCTGAATTATGCGTACTCTTTATATATTTCCTGAAAGGGAAATTGCATTGGATTAGAGTACCATATTATCTTAAGCAAAATTCATATTATTGTTATCATCAAAACTAAGATAATTGATAAGAACAAATCTTGTTCTAACAGCAACTTCTGGAAATACTTCTACCAAACCATCCTTGGTAGACGGAAGCTTCTGCTGCTTGTCCCAACAGGAGCATCTACAGAACCATCCTTTTTGAGAATATTAAGGTAATGAACCTTAATTCTGGTTGTTCATTGAGAAAGAAAAACTCAAACTCAGCAAGAACAGGACCTCTTCTGTTTCTCACATTTGGATCTGGTTTAGGAGCAGTACCAAACGCTTGAATAAGACCCATTTTCCTCAAGGTAAGAGCATTGAGAGTACTCCCAATGATTGTGAAAGGGTCTTTGATGACTCCATATTTTTCCAATTCTTCAACCATCTTGGTTTGAACCAGAAGATTGGTGATGGTCCTTCCAAAAGGAATAACAGTTCTCTTCTTCTTCTTCAGTCTGCTCTCATCTCTAGAATCCTTTACAGTATTCCACATATGATTGAAAATGATGTAAGAAATATCCACCTTCTTCTTTGTACCAAGGAAATACATGATGTATTGTTGGTCTTTGTTGACGAAGTTAAAAGAACTTGTTGATTTCCTGTGATAGAAATAACCTAGAAGAATCTTTGTCCATATCTTGTATATGTTCTTCAGATTCTTAACTTCTGTTGATTTCTTTCCATCAGTAAAGATCTCAGCGTAGACTGCATCCCAATCTGTTCTTGGAGTTGCTTCAGTCTCTCCTTCAACATTCATCAAATCAAACAGCATTCTCAATGTGTTTTCAGTGATGGAAAAGAATCTTCCATGAACAAACGAAACAATTTCTTTAGGGATAACAAAAGCATGAATCCAGAACTCCTTCACTAGGTCTGGATATATTGGTCCACAGAATTCAAGAAATAGAGACGACCATTTTTGAAAAACCAAGTTGTCTTTGATATGAATTTGATGTTCCTCCAGATTATCAACAACCACCGTCAGTTTACAAATAACTTCCAACTGATCCCGAGGAATCGAGCAAGTGATCATAGGAATGAGTTCTTGTTCTTGTTCTTGTTTCAAAGATGAGGAACCAACATTTTGAGATGAAGAAGCAGCCATTGACACTTTACTGAGATTTCTGGGTTTCTTTTTAGGGTTTTGGAAAAGAGCAAAGAGATTGCAGAAATGCATACACAAGAGAGATAATGAATGCGTGAAAAGAGAAAATGATGTGATGAGGGCGGTTTAAATAGACACGGATTTGAAAGACAATGCAATTAAATTCTGAGAATGCACAGTTACATAATGCAGAGAATAAAATGCATTTAATGTTGAGTGACGTTAGGGTAAAACATGATATTTGAAATGATTTGCACAGTTACCTAGGGAGGAGTCTCATCAACTGCACGCACGCTTGTCCAATTAGAGTGAACACGTGTTCATCTTCTGGAATAGCTGGTGACAGCTGTTTTGCTTTAAAAGAGATTCTGAATCAACTTAGACATATGAAACGTTAGCAATAACAGAATCAGAATATCTAACTGATCAGCAATAAAAACTTCTTATAAGAAAATAAGACTTATCATTTCAAATCTAATACATATGTCAGAACTTCTCATCCTTTCATTCTGGGCATAAATCCATACTAATATTCTTTAGAATGAACTTAAACCTATCTTCAACAAGGGGTTTTGTAAAGATATCAGCCCATTAATGGTCTGTATCAACAAAGTTTAAAGATAGAACACCATTCTGAACATAGTCCCTAATGAAATGATGTTTGATCTCAATATGTTTAGCTTTGGAATGTAATATTGGATTCTTAGATAAACAAATAGCATAAGTATTATCACAGAAGATAGGAATGTTACTTTCATATATCTGATAATCTTCTAGCTGAATCTTCATCCAGAGCATCTGTGTACTACATCCAACAGCAGCAACATATTCTGCTTTTGTTGTAGAGAGGGCAATAGTAGCTTGCTTCTTGTTGTACCAGGAGATCAGGTGACTTCTAAGAAATTGACAACTTCCAGAAGTACTTTTCCTTTCAACTCTATCTCCAGCGTAATCAGCATCACATAATCCTACTAAGTTGTATTCTTCAGATCTTCTGTAGAATAACCCTACATTAGTAGTACCTTTCAGATACCTCAGAATTCTCATAACAGCTGTTAAGTGAGATTCTCTAGGATCTGACTGGAATCTTGCACACAGACAAACACTGAATAAAATATCAGGTCTAGAAGCAGTAAGATACAAAAGAGATCCAATCATACCTCTGTAGAGCTTCTGATCTACCTTCTTACTTACCTCATCCTTACCTAAAACACACGTTGGATGCATAGGAGTTTTTGCTTCTTTGCTTTCTGAAATATTAAACTTCTTCAGAAGTTCTTTCACGTACTTGGTTTGATGAACATATGTTCCATCAGAAGTTTGATTGATCTGGATCCCAAGGAAATACTTGAGTTCTCCCATCATGCTCATTTCAAACTCAGCCTGCATAGATTCAACAAACTTCTTTCCAAATGTAGCATTAGATGTTCCAAAGACAATGTCATCAGCATATATTTGACGAATCAAAATATCCTTTTTAAAGGTTTTACAAAAGTGAGTAGTATCCACTTGTCCTCTAGTGAAACCATTATCCAGAAGGAAAGAACTTAATCTTTCATACCAAGTTCTAGGAGCTTGCTTCAGGCCATATAATGATTTCTTTAATTTGAAAACATGTTCTGGAGACTTAGAGTCTTCAAAACCAGGAGGTTGATGGACATTTACTTCCTCATGTATATAACCATTTAAAAAGGCACTCTTAACATCCATCTGATACAGAGTGATGTTGTTCTGAGTGGCAAAAGAAATTAATAAGCGAAAAGATTCTAACCTGGCCACTGGTACAAAGGTTCCTGTATAGTCTATGCCTTCTTGCTGACTATAACCCTGAGCAACCAGTCTGGATTTGTTTCTTACAACTTCTCCTTTTTCGCTTAGCTTGTTTCTGAAGACCCACTTGGTTCCAATGATGTTGAATCCTTTTGGTCTTAGAACAAGATCCCAAATGTCATTCCTTGTAAACTGATTAAGTTCTTCTTACATGGCAATTATCCAGTCAGCATCCTGCGGAGCATGATCAACAGAAGTTGGCTCGATAAGAGATACTAGACCAAATTGACATTCTGCATTGTTCTTAAGGAATGATCTGGTTCTGATAGGATCTTCTTTCTTCCCAATGATAACATCTTCTGAGTAAGCAGAGTTGAATCTAGAAGATCTTCTGATAGTTGGTTCTTCTGAAATTCTGAGATTCTCTAATGAAGCAGCAACTTGCTCTTTTGACACTTTGCTTCTGGGTTCTTCAGAGTCTGTTTTAGAGAATTCAATATCTGCAAAATTCTCAAACTGCTTTGGCTTTTCAAGACCATGCTTATCATCAAATCCGATATTGATTGATTCTTCAACAATCAATGTTTCAGTATTGTATACTCTGTAGCCTTTTGAGCGTTCAGAATATCCAAGAAGGAAACACTTATGTGCCTTAGAATCAAACTTATGCAGATGATCTTTAGTGTTTAGAATATAACATATACATCCAAATGGATGGAAATAAGAAATGTTGGGCTTTCTGTTCTTCCACAATTCATAAGGAGTCTTATTAAGAACAGGTCTTATAGAGATTCTATTCTGAATATAACACGCTGTGTTAATTGCTTCTGCCCAGAAATGCTTAGCCATATTGGTTTCGTTGATCATGGTTCTGGCCATTTCTTGTAGAGTCCTATTCTTTCGCTTTACAACTCCATTTTGCTGTGGAGTTATAGGGCAAGAGAAATCATGGGCAATACCATTTTCTTTGAAATAAATCTCAAAGAATTTGTTCTCAAATTTGCCACCATGATCACTTCTGACCTTTATGATTTTATATTCTTTCTCAGATTGAATCTGAGTGCAGAAGTCAAAGAACACAGAATGAGACTCATCCTTGTGTTTCAAGAACTTTACCTATGTCCATCTACTATAATCACCTACGATGACTAATCCATATTTCTTCACTCTGACAGATGCTGTTTTGACTAGTCCAAATAGATCAATGTGAAGAAGTTCTAGCGGCCTAGAGGAAGAGACAACATTCTTAGATTTGAATGCAGGTTTGGAAAACTTCCCTTTCTGACATACTTCGCAAAGAGCATCTGATTTATATTTCAGATTAGGGAGTCCTCTGACCAGATTTAGTTTGTTAATCTGAGAAATCTTTCTCAAACTAGCATGGCCTAATCTTCTGTGCCAGACCCATTGCTCTTCACTAACAGACATAAGACAAGTTACCTTCAGATTCTTAAGATCTTGAAGATCAATCTTGAAATGTTGTTCTTTCTCTTGCCTGTAAACAGGATTGAGCCATCCTTCTGACTTACAGCTTTACAAGACTTTTGATTGAAGATTATGTCATAACCATTGTCACTTAATTGACTTATGGACAATAAGTTATGAGCTAATCCTTCTGCAAGAAGTACATTAGTTATGGAAGGAGAGTTACCAATACTTATGGTTGCAGAGCCAGTTATCTTACCCTTCTGATTCCCTCCAAACTTGACTTCTCTGGCAGACTTAAGCACCAGGTCTTGGAACATAGACCTTTTTCCCGTCATGTGCCGCGAGCACCCAGAGTCCAGGTACCATGACATGTTTTGCTTTGTCTTCTTTGCTGCCAAGGATATCTGCAACAAAAATTATCTTCTCCTTAGGTACCCACATTTTCTTGGGTCCTTTCTTGTTAGTTATCCTCAAGTTCTGATTGAACTTGGGTTTAGCCTGATAATTAATAGGAGGTACAACATGATATTCCTTAGTTTGAGCAACATGATATTTTCTAGTTTGTGTCACATGCTTCTTAGTGTGTGTGATGTGAAAACTCTTAGCATGTGATGTGAGCCTAATATCATGGGAGTGTCCATACTTGAATTGATCATACAAGGGCTTGTATGTGATTTTCATATCATCCACAGATTCAAGTTTGTATGGGGTTTCACCCTCATAGCCTATGCCAACTCTCTTGTTTCCACTAACTGCATATATCATAGAGGCAAGTTGACTTCTTCCAATACCTCTAGATAAGAACTTCCTGAAACTTAAGTCATATTCCTTAAGAATATTGTTCATGCTTGGAATAGACTTTTCTGAACTAGGAGATGACTCAGCATCTTTGATTAGTTTTAAAACTTTTTCTTTGAGTTCAGAATTTTCTAATTCAAGCTTCTTAGTTTCAGATGCAAAGAGCTTTCTCAACTTTTTGTATTTGATACTAAGCTTAGCCTTGATTTCTAGAATTTCAGCTAAACTGGAAGCTAGCTCATCTCTAGATAGTTTAGAAAATACCTCTTCAGAGTCAGAGTCTGATTCTAACGTAGATTTTGATTCAACATCCACAGTAGCCATCAGCATTATGTTGGCTTGCTCGTCTTTAGAGTCTGATTCTGATTCTGATGAATCTGAATCATCCCAAGTTGCCATAATGCCTTTCTTCTTCTGAAACTTCTTCTTGGGTTTTTCCCTCTGAAGCTTTGGACACTCACTCTTGTAATGTCCTGGCTCCTTGCACTCAAAGCACGTGACCTTCTTTTTGTCAGATCTTCTGAGTCCAGAAGATTCTCCTCTTTCAGGCTTTTTAGAACTTCTGAAGTTCTTGAACTTCCTTTGTTTACTATTCCAGAGTTGGTTTACCCTTCTAGAGATCATGGAGAGTTCAACTTCTTCTTCCTCGGATTCTGACTCTTCAGAATCTTCTTCTTCCGCCTGAAAAGCGTTAGTGCATTTTTTATTCAAAGATTTTAAAGCAATAGACTTACCTTTCTTTTGAGGTTAATTTGCATCCAGCTCTATTTCATGACTCCTCAAGGCGCTGATCAGCTCTTCCAAAGAGACTTCATTAAGATTCTTTGCTATCTTGAATGCAGTCACCATTGGGCCCCATCTTCTGGGCACGCTTCTGATGATTTTCTTGACATGATCAGCCTTTGTATATCCCTTGTCAAGCACTCTTAATCTAGCAGTTAGAGTTTGAAATCTTGAGAACATTGTTTCAATGTTTTCATCATCCTCCATCTTGAAGGTTTCATACTTCTGGATTAATGCAAGAGCTTTTGTCTCCTTGACTTGGGCATTTCCTTCATGAGTCATCTTCAAGGATTCAAAGATGTCATGGGCAGTTTCTCTGTTTGATATCTTCTCATATTCTGTATGAGAAATAGCATTCAGCAGAATAGTCCTTGACTTGTGATGATTTTTGAATTGTTTCTTTTGATCATCACTCATTTCTTGTCTTGACATCTTTACTCCACTAGCATTTACAGGATGTTTGTAACCATCCAAAAGTAAATCCCATAGGTCACCATCTAGACCAAGAAAATAACTTTCCAATCTATCTTTCCAGTATTAGAAGTTTTCACCATCAAATACTGGTGGTCTAGAATATCCATTTCCATTGTAGTGTTGATCATTTGAAACAGGTGTAGCAGTTGATGCAACTGTTGATGGATCAACCATATTGACTTAGTGTTTTTCTCCCCGAATCTTTTTCTAACACGGTTAAGTTCTTGCACCTAGAACCGGCGCTCTGATGCCAATTGAAGGATAGAAAAATACTTAGAAAGGGGGGGGGTTGAATAAGTGTGACTTTAAAAACTCTTAAGATAAAAACAATGAACACAATATTTTTATCCTGGTTCGTCGTTAACGAAACTACTCCAGTCCACCCCCTTAGAGTGATTTACCTCAACTGAGGATTTAATCCACTAATCAATCTTGATTACAATGGTTATCCACTTAGAAACACTCTAAGTCTTCTAGAGTATTCTGGTCACACCTTGATCACTCTAGGAAATCAACACTTAGAAACTTCTAAGTCTTCTAGAGTCTATTAATCTCACTGATCACTCTAGGAACCTTTTACAATCAATGTAAAAGTAAATGTTTACAAGAGTATGAATTGCTTCTTATAAAGCTATAATCACAACTGTGATATTTCTCTTAAATTCTAAGCTTAACACTCACTAAATATTACAAGAACTTGTAAGGTTGAAGATGAAGTTCGTGAGATTTTAGTTGAACAGCGTTTCAGTATTTTTACAAGAGATAGTTTTGTTGCTTCTGATCAGAACTTCCATATTTATAGGCGTTTTGAGAAGATGACCGTTGGGTTGCATTTGATGCTTTGCGTGAATAGTACAACGCTGCATTTAATGTTGCCTTCGATGTTGCCTACAATTAAATGATGATAGCCCCTTCGAATGCTAGGTATCCCTACGAGTTGCCTTCAATGATCGTATGATGACCCTTCGATGTCCCGCTTACATCCAATGAAAGGACTTCCTACCCCGACTGGTATGGATAGTTTCTTTCCCTCAAGACTAAAAGAACAAGAAAACTATATTTTTAGGGTAGTTGCTCCTAATTGCTTGCTCTAAAAAACAAATGCTTTTCACACCTCCTTTTAAAACAAATTCAAAGGCTACGCTTTCTTTTCAAGCTAAAGTCCTTTCTTTTTTCAAATTATTTTTCAAAGCAAACAAACAAATCAAATTGAGATAAGAAATTAAGAGCCCATGGATAACCATGGATACAAAGGGTGCTTACACCTTCCCTTTGTAAAACCTACGCCCCGAACTCAAAATCTTTCAAAGGTCTTTCCTGTTCTTTTTCCCTTTCCTAAATTGGATAAAATAAAAGTCAGTGGCGACTCTTGCTATCCGCACATTTCAAAAAGTCAGTTCTCCCACCGTGTTACACCTTCATCTAAAACACTCTCTCTTCATCAATTGTCAGTAGATGAAAGCTTTTGGTGGTGTGTTCTTGAAGAATATTCAAAGTTTGTGAAAGAATTGGTAAATCCCTATATGCATTCCATCTTCCAAGATGTGATCCATTGTTTTTTGTGTGTGATGCACCTTTGATGCTACATTGATGCTATTTGATGGTATTTTCGTGCACAAGTTGATCCAAGATCACAAGGTGTTTGATTTTATGTTTAAACAAGTTTTCTCCCTTTAATTGCTGTTAGTTTTTCAAAAAATTGCATAGTGCAATCGATTGCTCTCTTTGTGCAATCGATTGCAGAGTTGTTTTTATGCGCAGTTTTTGAAAATTTGGAGAGGTGCAATCGATTGTAGCATTAGAGCAATCGATTGTATGATGACAGAATATGGTTTTTTTTGCATTTTTTTAACTTGTTTTTTGTATCTCTTCTTCCTCTACTTTATTAATATCATTGGATCTAGGATGTTGATAGGTTTGAAAGAACCAAATTCATAATATTAGATGAATGATATTAATGATAGTTTGAGTGATTTTATTTTAATGTGGTTATATCTTTCTTCTTCTTCTTTTTTATTTTGATCGATGAAAGTATTCAATATCATTGGATTTCTCTTGGCTTTTTGATGAAGATGAGACTACTACCTATTTTTCTTTTCGTGCAGTATTGCTCTCAGAGAACGATCTACACATCATTTCCCTCGCATGAATTAGCATAAAAATTGTTGACCGGCCTCGTTGTAGGGTAACTTCTACATAAGTTACTTGGCGATCTGCTTAATATAGCGTAACATTGTCCCTAAATAGGATAAAAGATCAAATATGGCAGAGATTGTATGTGGTTGGTTTAAGACTTACGAAAGTTTATCACGTAGTTGCTATGATTTTATCAAGCTTCTGATAAACTTTCATTGAATTTAAACCCAAGATCATCATTCACTTACCATCGATCTTCATTACTAACAAATCAATGATATACTTGACAAGTTTCAAGATGGTCATCTTGCTAACATTTAACAATTAACTTTAATTTACGAACTTTATTATATTGTTCTTTATATTTCTCGCTTTATGGTTCAGTTATTTTCCCTTTGTCCATTTGGACGTATTGTTTATTTTTCCTCCATTTTCCTTTTGTCCATTTGGACCATACTCTATTTTTGTGCTAAAACATTAATAAACAACTTAAAACAACAAAAAATACTTAAGGCTCTTTATGGACTATTGGTTACTATCCCGAGCATTTTGGAGACTTAGAATTTTTAGATTTAGTACCTCTGGACCCTATTATTCTACTGTTATTCTCTTGGTTATTCTGTCTAGAATTGGGTTGTTGTCTGTTTGTGTGTCAGGTATTTCCTCAAAAGTCTTTGATGGTTAATTCTAAGGCATTGTGATAAGGATTTCGTCTATACACAGCCGTTATTGTAACACCCGTATATTTTAATTTTTAATTTATTTGGAAATTTAGTTAATAATTAGAATTATTGGTGGTTTGTGGAATTTAATTGGAAAAGAAGGGTTTATGGTGTTAGGCCATGTATGATGTTAAGGAATGAGGGGGGTGTTATGATAGTAAAGGCCATATTCTAATTAAAGGTTAGTTTATAAAATAATAAGGAATTGGGAAGAAAGGAAGGGAACGTGAAAAGAGTTTGGAAAAAGGGAGAACATGAAAGAACTGGAGGATTTGGAACACGAAGAACGTGAAAGAGGAGCAGTAGAGGGAGAGACCAATCAAGAACTCTTGTCTAAGAAAATAGGGGACTCTCCGGTTAACATTTCTTACCGTGTTTTGGATGGTAACATTGATTAGGGATATTGTCAAGGTCAATTGAATTATATGTTAGGTTTAGAGAGGTTATAATTGATGAAATTGCATAGATTATTGGTTAATTGTGTGTTGTTTTGATGTGTGATGATGAATAATGATGCAATTGATGATTAACTGTCTGTAAATGATGTTTAGAATCGATTTTGGACTTAGAATGGGTGAGATCGCAGGGTCTGTCGTAGACCTGAGAATCTGTGAAATCTCCAGTTTGCGCCGCGCCCATGTGTTGGCGCCGCGAACTTCTTGGCAGAATGTTAAAGGAAAATTTGATTCGCTCAGTTCGCGCCGCGAACCTTGTTTGAGCCGCGAACCTTGTTTGCGCCGCGTGCTGTTGGTGATAGCTGTTTTGGAAAATTTTTAAAGATGCATAATTTTCAAACCGTAAACCTGTTTTTAGTGTCGTTTCTAGTGTGACGCACCTTATGAAATAATCTACCTGTTTAGATGATGAAATGAGGTATAACTTAATTATTTTAAACTATGATTTAATTGCTTGTTGAAGGATGTATTGTACATATATGTGATGAGATGTGTTAATATATGCTATGTTTAAAATATGAGTCGTATGATGATTTGTTTAGTTGGATGATGAAGTTTATAAAATACTCTATGCGAGGATATGAGTAAGATGTGAATATTTTGTTGTTTGATGGATGATTTATTGTTGACATATGTGAGGAAATGTGACAATATAAGATGTGTTTGAAAACATGATTATGTGATGTGATGATTGTTGAGAATTGTATAATGATGAATGTTTTGTTTGGATGATGTGAATACATGTATGCTCCTTATGAATGATGATAATGAGGATTGATATGAATACATGTATGTTCTTAATGATGATGATGATTGATTGTATTTGAATGATGCTAATGTATATAAACATACTTTGATGATGATGATGATGATGATGATGGTTGAGTATTGGATGATGTTACTCATAGACTTGACGATGGTATAAGTATGTTTCATATATGTTTGCATTAATTCATAATCATTTGTTGAGGGCTGAATCTTGATGAGGTGGGGATTAAGTGAAGGGCATAATTCTCATTGTGTGGAATTTGTGCTGGCAGGGCCGTATCTTGATGATGTTGGATCTGTCGGTGGATTATTCCATTGATGAGGATTGGCACCACATGCATAGTGTCAGTTCATACATATGCATGATTAGTGTTACTTGAATGATGAGTGTGATTATATGTTTGAATGATATATTCTGTTGACGTTTATGTAAATGATGGATGTTTCCTGATAATCTGAATATGATGAAATTGGGTGGATAATATAATTATAAGGTATTATTATTTATGATGCAATAATATTTGTTAATTGTGATGAGACTCACCCTTACTGTTGATATTTTCAAATTGAGGATAACGGCTTTTGGCTTGGTGAGGATTAGCTCAAAGGCCAGTTTGTTTAGTATAGCATCGGTGAATGCTCTGATATTGTAACACTGGGGGAACGACAGTTTAGAGTTTATGATGATACTCTAATTTGTTGTTATCGGATTAATTTTGTGAGCTATTGCATAGATGATGTTATGCTTATCCGTTGATTAATGTTCCGCTGTGTAGAAACATGATTTTATTAAATTGATGATTCGTTCCTAAGTGAAGCATGACAAGTGAGTTATAATAAATTGTTTTATTGAATTGTGGCACCCTTGTTTCATGTTTACTCTGAAATTATTTTATCAAAACCTCACCATAATTACCATCATATAATCCCTTATCATGAAATAATCTCATCCTTACCTTGGGTTTAGATTGAAGACAACTCTAATCTTCAATCTTGGGGTTTACCTTGCTTTCTCCTTGTCATACCCCAAAATTTTCTTGCTCATATTCAATCAAAGGTTCCTCAATTTCCCAAGAGCACTCAGGGTTCTATCAGACAAAGCTCTTCCTAATCCAATCCAAAACTTGGGTTTGCATTTTATCAAAGGAGTTTGAATCTCTAAGGCCTCAAATGGACCTCCAGGTATTTCATATGTCTCAGAGCATCTCCAGGCCAATTTGCAAGCCTTGGATCACAAGATTGTTCAGTCAATGGTTCATATGATTAATAATCAACTATGTTGACCTAAAAGTCAACTAAAGACAAAATACAGTCAAACCTCAAGACTTCTGGTCAACATCAAGTATTTGAGGTTATATCCATCATTTGATCAAAATTTGATCATGATTCATTAATATAAACTCAGAGATGAATAAAGTCAAAAGGTTCAAATTAGGGTTTTTTAAGTAAAAAGTCAACTCAACTTTGACTGGCCATAACTTTCACGTGGAACATCAGAAATTCCTCAATCAAAGCCTATTTTGAAGGAAATTGGATTCTCTACAACTTTGTGTCTCACATGCCAAGTCCAGAAATGCTTCATTTGGGAGATATGGTACAAAATATTACAGGTCATTTTCAAAAGTCAACCAAAAGCAGTCTTTTGTCAAAGGCCATATCATCAAGATAAATCTCCAAATGGAATATATGTTCCAAAGTGGCTTGTAGAGGACATCTTGAGGTTTCTAAAAAGTCCTAGAACTCTCCCATATCATAAAAACTGAGGGAGATATGCCTTGTCAAAGTTGGGCAATTTTGGAGGCAAAATGTGAAGTAAAAGTGGTTCAAATGGGAGTTTCTTGCAAATGGGCATAACTTTTTAAGGTTTAATCTTGGTCCACAAGTTATCCAAGACATCCATTTCAATTTCCAAGAATTTATAGGATTTATTGGATTTATTATGATTTTTTATTCATTTAAAGGTGAATAAAATTCAAATAAATCAAATAGAAAATCAAGTATTGGATTTGAGAAGCAATTTGAATCACATTTAACCACCAATCCACTCCAAATTGATACAAATTCGTGCATATCAAGTATTGGCGAGATTGGATTGAAATTGACTATAATTGGAAAGTTTCACAAAATCAAATTTCCAAAAGTTTCAATCATAATTCAAGGAGGATTTGATCCTATTTTATTAACCTAAATCAATCTACTATATAAAGATACAAAGGCCAGACATTAGGGGGGGATTTTGGGACGAAATTCTGGCCTTCTAAACCCTAATCAAACTTCAAAAAAACTCAAGAAAAAACCAAACTCGGGTTCAAATTCTCAGGAGGATTTAGGCCAAAAAAAGGATCCCAACTGGTTCCCTGGAGTTTTCTAAAGCCTTTACAGTCGTTGCCTTCAACGGAAGCACTCATAATCGCGCCTCCATAGTCATGGTTTGCTCACTTTTTTCCAAACTCGGTTGTAATGATTCGCGCATGATTGGCATAGTTTGACTGCATATTTATGTTTATCTCAATGTTATGATGCTTCTTGGTTCATTTAATTGGAGTTTAAGTGCAGGAATCACGCGATGCCATTGCTACGGTTCGAGGTTTCATTCATGGGGGTTCTGCGTGGAAGTGATTTTAGGCTAAATAAATAATCTCATTGAATTCGTATGGTTATTTTGATTTGATCTGGGTTATTGTTCATGATTGATGGCGCTTGTAGCTCGAGTTTGGAATTCACAAGTTTGGCTATGGACGCGATCGTAGCTAATTCCCAGGCCAATTCGTAGCTAAAAAATACAGGCTTCAAAACATGAAGAAGATGACTGCGTGGCAGTCAGTTATTGGTTTGTTTTAAATCAAGGGGGAGCGCGCGTTTTGTCTTCTGGATTCCATATAATACTTGTTTTTACATAATATTTCATTTGTGTATTTTGTTGACAGCATAAAAACGTGGTACATTTGGCAAGAGGCTCTTCCTGGTGTCATACCCCAAAATTTACCTCCCACACTTTTCTCACAACAAAAACAAGGTTCAAATCTCAAGGCATGGCTCATTCACATAATCCAGATAATCCACAGTCAACTGATCCAAATTGAAAGGTCAATCATAATCAAGGCATGATCCAAACTTTAACCATTGGGCAAATATCAAGTATGGGGTGCATAACCATCATTTGATCAAGAATTGATCATGATTCCATTAATAGAAACTCAGAGATGAACAAAGATGAAAAGGTTCAAATTAGGGTTTCTTAGGAGAAAGTCAACCCAACTTTGACTGGGCATAACTTTCACATGGAACATCAGAAATTCCCCACTCAAAGCCTATTTTGAAGGAAATTGAATTCTCCACAACTTTGTGTCTCACAAGCCAAGGCTAAAAATGCTTCATTTAAGAGATACAAAGCAAAAGATTACAGGTCATTTTCAGGCATCCTTCAAAAGTAGTTTTTTTCCCAAAGAGGATATGATCAAGATAAAAGTTCCAAATGAAAAATATATTCCAAAGTGGCTTGTAGAGGACCTCTTGAGGTTTCCAAAAAGTCTTAGAAATCCCTCATAGCTTAAATATTGAGTGAGATATGATCAATCAAAGTCAGGAGATTTTGAGGGACCAAATGTGAAAAAGGAGGGTTTCAAAAGTGAAATTCTTACAAATGGGCCTACATTTTATGGCCTAAACTCGGTCCACAAGCTATCCAAAACATATGCCATGAATTGTATCATTTTATTTGATTTTACATAATTTTATTTCATTTAAAATTAATTTTTAATGATCTAATTAAATGAAAAATCAAATATTTGATAGAAAATATATTTTGATTATTTTTTTAATCAATATTAATGATCAAATATAATATAATTTCGTGCATACATGGATTGGAAAGATTTGATACAATATTGGCCAAAATAAGAAGCTTGCCATTCAAGAAAGAAATCAAATATTCAAATATGGCAAGATTCGATTTAAAGACTTTGGGCATTGTTTGTTAACCTAATTTTGTCCTCCTATAAGTACTGAACACAAGCCAACACACTAGGGGAGGAAAAATTGAGAGAGAGGCAGACTTGCAAGAACACAAAAATCTTCAAGGAAAGTGGAATTCGGTTTCAAAGATTGGGCGATTTTCAGAGGGATTCAAGCATTGCTATAGTTTCCTTGGATCATTCTGAAGCTGTTGGGATACTCACACGACACCAACAACCCCAGAACATTCTCCATTTAACGCAGGTAAGTCATTCTGAAAACTTGATCGATTCGAATGATTCATACACTTCCATTGGAATATGATTGCATATTTAGGTTTGTTTTGATGCTGTGAACATTTCTGGATTGCTTGTTGGGTGTTTATACGTCTGAAACGGGCCTTGCCATTAGAGCCCGAGTAGAGCTTTTAGGGTTTATATTTGGGGCTTTCTGATAGGTGTGAAATTGAGTCAAATTAATAGCGTGGATCGATTTGTATGATTAAGGCGAAGAAGTTAGGACAGGTGCGAAACGTTTATTGCAGGGCATGTGCTATTCGCTATTATGGAGGTAGGTTTGCTACGAATAAATTCGCAGCGAATTCGTAGCTAAGAAATCTGTGTGTTGCAGGCTTTTGTGAGGAAGACGAAGACGTGTCTTCGTGTTATTGGCCTGTTTAAATTTCGCGCTCGTTTTCCATGAGATTTCTTATGTTTTATATGTATATTATGGGGAGTGTTTCTTTAACATGCGCGCGCTTTGGTTGAATTGGCAAAGACCTGGGATTTGAGTTTGGGGGCGTGGGTTCGATACCCAGCTCCAACATTATTATTTTTAACTGAAGAACCTTTCTGGATCCTGTGCGTGCATTACCTTATACTCACTATACGCCTTCCAGATCTGGGCCCTTAATCCAGTCATCACCTAGATCCAACGCACCTGACCTTTGATGCCTATATCATACACCTTAATAATAATCACACCTGATCATAACCCTAATAAAAATCTAAAATAAATTCTTACTATTTGTTTTATTTTAATTAAAATACTTATATTTAATATATATTAATTATATAATAATAATTGTATTATAATAAAATAAATACATGATATTTATTATTAAAATTATAATTTGTTATTCGTGCCGATTAAATCGATTAATCGCTATGGTTAACAATATTTTTGATTGAAATATTATTTAATTAAAATATAATCAATTTCTATTATTTGGTTAAATGGTTGCAATTATTTTATTAATTGTGATGATTAACCGTCTCTTCCCTTCGACTTAATTTGTTATTCTTTTTAATCGAATCAATCGATTACGAGGAGTAACAATGCATTTAAAATTCTATAAAAATTATTATTAAAATATACCTTAATTCATTATTAGTGATAATCGTATCAATCGATTAAAATTGGTAGTGATGCAAATTTCAAATCTTTTAACTATGGTAATTGAATCAATCGATTATCGCGGTTAATAGTGCCAAATCAGGGTTGTACGCCCACGCCTTCAAATAATTCTAAACTCCATTCAAATTACAAAGACAAAACAAACTGCGATAGGCTAACCAAAAAGCCTCTAAAAAAACATATCAGATCAAATTCAAACTCTAAATGGCGTACAACCCTTCCCGAACTACGTAGACTCTGATCCTCCCTAAGGAGGTACGTAGGCACTTGGCAACAAGGCGAGTCCCCCTCTTCAAAATCTCAATCGTGTCCTAAAATTCTGTTTGCCACATTTCTCCCTAATTCCTGCCATGCAACCCTAATCTTTGAATGTTAGCCTTTAGGAAAGGGCTGAGGGTGCCTCATACCTTCCCTCAGCCTGATTATAATAACTTACCCTCAATCTCTTATCTGCGTAGGGTTCCTATTCGCCCTTCAGAATAGGTGGCGACTCGAAAGCATAAATTTTTTAGGCAGGTTGCTACAGCTGGCGACTCTGCTGGGGAAACACTTTTAGTAAATTATTATGCTCCTAAGGCTTGAGTGGGTTTAGGTTTATGGTTCGTGGTTTGTGGTTTAGGGTTTGTGGCGCATTTTAGGGTTGGGGGAGGTTTATCTTTTAATATTAAATTATTTATTTGTTTATTTGTTTTATGTTTGTTTATCTGCCTGAAAATATCTGCTTTATTATTGTATATTTTGCTCTATTCTATGTCAGTTAAACCTTAAATGTGGGAGTTAACCTTGAGATCACTAGGGGAGTATGAATCTCCTACGAATCTCATTGATAACTCCACTCGGAGTGAGTTAGGTATTTGGAAAGGTCCGAAACGAAGCTTGACTTTGTGGAGGGGTGGACCGGATACTTAGCTGATCTCTCCGAGAACCTACCCCAAAAATTCGAACCTCATGGATAAAATGAGTCGTTTTAAAATCCGAAGAGACAAAGAGTCTCGGAGGCTACGAATGACCCCATGAGACCTTCTAGAACCCCCCATAAAAGGTTGGCTCCCTAGAGCCCCCTACGTCGAACCTATGAACTTGGGTTTCTTAAAATATTGTGTTATATATGTTTGATTTGTTTTATATATATATATATATATATATTTTTTTTTTTTGTTTGTTACTATGATTTTCTTTTTTTGTGTGTTTGCATGCATCATCTCTCATTTGCATCCTCATCATGTTTTATCCACAAAAAAATAGGAAATAAAAAAAATATGATATAAATGTAAAAAATATATTCTATTTGGTGAATGTGTAGGAAGGATGAGTACCAAGAAGACCATTGTTCACCTTTCCGTTTCCACTCCGGATATCAAGAAGCTGAAAATAATCAAGGAAAAATTACCATCAAGTGCTTTGGATAGATTTGTAATCCGCTATGGGAACATTTTGGACTTGCTAAGGGTGAGAGTACAAGAAGAGGCAATTACTGCTTTGGTTCAATTTTATGACCCTCCGCTTAGGTGCTTCACTTTTCAAGACTTTCAGTTGGCTCCAACTTTGGAAGAGATAGATGCTACTTTGGGGTTCTCAAAAATTAAAAAAGAATTCTATACTGGTGCGGGTAAAGAAGTTGACTTTTCAGATTTGGCAAAAGCTTTGGGGTTATCTGCTACGGAATTGAAGACTAATTATAAAACTGATGGGGATGTGCATGGGATCAAAAGATCTTACTTAGAAAATCAAGCTTTAATGTATGCTCAAAAGAAACAATGGGACATTTGTGGACATTTACTAGCTCTTTTGATTTTTGGAGTTGTTTTATTGCCAAAAAATGTTGATTATGTTGATCCCGCTGCCATTCATGCTTTCACTTCCTTTAAGGTTTATGGAAAAGATCCTACTCCGACTATCCTCGCTAATATTTACTATGCTATCCATACAAAGTACGAAAAGAAGAGAGGAATGCTATTTTGTTGTGTCCACTGGCTATATTCTTGGTTGACTTCTCATCTCTACAAATCTAGTTGCTTTATCAAAGAGCTTGCTAGGAACGAGTGGTCTCAAAAGCTAAGGGCTCTTAAAGCAGATTCTATCCTATGGTATGCAAAGAAATTAAAATCTGATAGGATCATTTACAAATGTGGAGATTTTGACAATGTGCCATTAATGGGGACTCTTGGTTGTATTAATTATAACCCCGTGTTAGCATTGCGTCAATTAGGACATTCTATGGATGGTGAACCTTCCGAACAACAAATAGAAGAATTGATCTTGCATGATAATGGGAAAGGTGCACCTAGAACATTGAAAAGAGTAATTCAAGCTTGGAGTCAGGTTCAAAGAAAATATTTTGGGCCAAAGAATGCAATTGCAAAAGCACCTTACACCACCTGGGTTCAAGAAAGAGTTGGAAAGATTTTGCTACCTTTTGTTGTGGATCCCGCATACAAGCCTGATTCTCCCGATCCTGTTCCTCTATCAATCGAAGAGATAGAAGGGATCAAGGCTGCCCTAGAGGCATCCCAAAAGGAAAAAGAGAAACTAGAACTTGATTTGCATCAACTTACCAACGAAAGGAGTCAACTACGCTTTGACCTCAAAGAGAAAAATCAAGAACTTCAAGCAATGAAGGAAGAGAATGATAGGCAAAGGGGTAAGAGGAAACGTGCAACCGAAGGAGTTCTAAGTGCTAATTTTAATTTGGAAGCACATAATGAGAGGTTGGAACAAGCGGATAGGGAAATTGCAAGGTGGAGAAGGCGTTACGAAAAGGCTTCCCATGACAAAACAGAATCTGAGAAGAATCTAGAAGCTGTGATCTTTGAATTAACTGATAGGACTAAAGATCAAGAGGATGAAATAAGAGGTCTCAAATATGATCTTCAAGAAGCCCTCAATGCTGGACAACAAGAGCATGCAAGAAGATTAACCACGGAGGAAGAACTTTTACAGCGCACTGGTGAGTATGAAAGGGCATTTCAAGCTATGGTGTCACTTAGGGAAGTATTCACAAGACAAAAAGAGGAATTTGAGGCAGCCTTGGAAGAAAAAGATTATTGGAAAAGACTTTATTCAATTATTTCTGCGGCGAATGAGCATGTGAGCATGGTTCCCAAGATGCTCGAAGAATATGAAAAATGTCGTGAGGATCATGCTAAGCTAGTCTTCTTGTGTAATGATCTAATCCTGGATATTCCAAAAAGTTTGGAAAGAGAAGAATCTTCTCCCATCATCCTTCCTGAAGTCGTCAAAGAGTTTATGGAGCTTTGTAGGAGCATGGTGGACAAGTTCAAAGAAGACATCCAAAGGCGCTCTTAGTTTTATGTTATTTCCTTGTTGCTTTTATTCCAAGTACTTTTGATTCAAGTTATTTTAAGTATTTTTAATTTTCAGTTTCCTTTCTTTTTTGTAAACCAACAATGAAGTGGTGTTTCCTTTCAATTAATAAAGTGTGTTTATTTTCGCATTTACTTGTTGTTCCTATAATATTCACCAAATAAATATATGCAAAAAAAAAAAGAAAAAGGAAGAAAAAGAATAAAAAGAAAGAATGTATATTTACTATAATAATGTGGATAAGACATGAACATAGCATAAGCATAACATTCATATCATGCATGTCATATTTAATTACCAAGCATTAAAGAAAAACTATCTTCATCTCCAGTCACACCATTGCAACTCAACCGCTAATTCAGACAAGATCTCAAAAGAAAAGGGCAATGGAACAATTGGAACAGAACCAGGCCGCCCTTCGTGAGGAAATGACCCAACTAAAGGGTACTGTTGAAGACCTCCAGGGAGGAATGGCCCAAGTGCTGAGCTTCATGAAAGACCTCAAAGATAAGCAAGACAAAGCTAAGGAAGTTCATGATCAGTATGAAGAGATACCTAAGGATGGCAACCCATTGTTAGGATATGTTAAGGGTCATGACCCTCACAAGGCAAAAGCTCACTCCTCAAAAAGGGTTATTACAACTCATGAAGAGGGGGAGGCCTCTCAAGAAGGATTTATCCCTACTACTCAGAAAGAAGGGACGTCTCGCACAGTTCGCATTCCAATCAACAATCCGCTTAGGGATGAGGACTACTTGGATCTACAGTATGGGGACACTAATGACACAGATCAAGTCCCTCAACCAAAGATGACCTCTGCTGATTCTGGGGAGAATTCCAAGGAGAGTGAACAGATCAAGGCGCTGGAAGAAAGGATGAAAGCAATGGAAGGATATGATGTCTTCGATGTGGATACCTATGAAATGAGCTTGGTGCCGGATTTGACTATTCCTCATAAATTCAAGATACCCGACTTTGAAAAGTACAAGGGACTCTCTTGTCCGAAGAGTCACTTGCGCATGTATGTGCGAAAAATGGCTGCTTATGCTCATGATCAAAAGTTGATGATGCATTTTTTCCAAGATAGCTTGAGTGGAGCATCGGTTGACTGGTATATGCAATTAGAGAAGTCTCACATCCGAAGCTGGACCGACCTTGCTAATACGTTCCTAAAACAATATAAATACAATTTGGACATGGCACCCGATCGGATGCAACTCCAAAATTTGTCGCAAAAGAAAGAGGAATCGTTCAAGGAGTATGCACAGAGATGGAGGGAAATGGCCTCCCGAGTCCAACCTCCCCTGTTGGAAAAAGAACTCGTAAAAATGTTTATGGCTACATTACAAGGGCCATACTACGATAAAATGGTAGGGAGTGTGTCCTCAGGTTTTTCAGATTTAGTGGTTATTGGTGAAAGAATAGAAGACGGAATTAAGAGCGGGAAAATACAAGGAGCATCATCTAACTCCTATCAGGCAAAGAGGCCTACCCCTAACTTCACAAAGAAGAAGGAAGGAGAGACTAATGCTGTAGGGCATCAGGAGAACAGACCCCCCATATCATATCCACCACAACAAAACCGGTTTCCGGGAGGACAAAGGAGATTCGATCCGCTACCTACTTCCAAGAAAGAAATTCTGAAATATTTAATAAATGAATCCTTGGTAGAAGTTAGGCCACTGCCACCTCTTCCTCCAGGCAAGGTTACACCCAACTACAAGCCGAATGAAAGGTGTGAATTTCACGCCAATTCTCCTGGACATACCCTGGAGAAATGTTGGGCCTTCAGGCACGTCGTTCAAGATTTGATTGAATCAGGGGCAATCGCCTTTGACAAACCCAATGTGAAGACGAACCCGATGCCACACCATGATGGCGCAGTCAATGCAATAGAAATTGTCAATGAGCAAGAGTTGGTTCAACAACGTAACTCCCCCATAGATGCCCTTAAGAGGTATCTTCTTATAAAGGGGCTTGTCCTAGAACACAACGAAGCTTTCAAAGACACTTTGCAGAGACTCACGGATCAAGGGTTGATCCAATTGGAGGAACACCCTGAAGAGGAATATGTGGCGATGGTGGAAAGAAACGAGCCTTTAATAATACCCGCACAAGGGGCAAGAAAGCCATTAATCATCCCGTGCTCAAGGTCACCAGTGATGATACCTACGCAAGAGCATACCAAGATCATCCCAGTCAGAGGACCATATCCTTTGGACAAGATGAAAGCGGTACCATGGGAATATGAGACCGATACTAATACTGCAGTATCAAGCATCGTTGGACCTGGAGGTATGACCCGTAGTGGGCGCATATTCAAAACTGCGCAAGTACAACCAACGTCTAGTGGAAACTTGACACAATCTGGAGAACAAGTTGTCACGAGATCAATTGACGAGGCTGAACCTAAGGATAAAGCAACTTCTAATAAGGATGCTGAGGAGTTTCTCGCTCTGATTAAGAAGAGTGATTATAGAATGGTAGATCAGTTGCAACAGACACCGTCCAAGATATCGCTCTTATCACTATTGATACACTCTGAGAAACATCGAGATGCTCTGATGAAGATCCTAAACGCTGCCCATGTAACTAAGGACATCACAGTCAATCAATTTGACGGAATGGTGGCCAATCTAACTGCTGGGGCATGCCTAGGTTTCAGTGACAATGAGCTACCCCTACAAGGTAAGTCACACAACAAAGCCTTGCATATCTCCATGCAGTGTGGGAAGGCTCATCTGGCTAGAGTTTTGATCGACACAGGGTCATCCTTAAACGTGATGCCAAAAGCAACACTTGACAAGATAGCCTTAGAAGGACTTGTGGTTAAACCTAGTCGTCTGGTGGTTAAGGCTTTCGATGGGTCACAGAGTCCGGTGTTTGGAGAAGTAGACCTCCCTGTCATAATTGGTCCCCACACTTTCTGCATCAATTTCCAAGTGATGGAAATTGAGCCGGCTTATACCTGCCTGCTAGGGCGTCCTTGGATTCACGCAGCTGGGGCAGTCACCTCCACCCTCCATCAGAAATTAAAGTTTGTGAATGGGAACTCCATAGTGACTATCAATGGAGAAGAGGATATATTTGTCAGCAATCTAAACTCATACAGATATATTGAGGCTGGAGACGAAGCATTGGGTACCGCATTTCAAGCTCTAGAAATTGCAACTGCTATCACACTACCAGTGGAGAAGATAAGAAGGGTGGTAACCTCATGGAAAGACCTACAAGACGCAGATACTAAAGGCTGGGGCAAGCTGCCAGAAGTTCTGGAGAAGAAGGATCGCCTGGGGTTAGGATACCAACCCACCAAGGTCACAAGCATTAAGAAAGAAGAACGACCATTTCCCCCAATAATGCAAACTTTTGTGACTGGCGGTTATGAGCATGTGGCTATGGTGTCCAATCAGGACTCTCGAGAAGGGACGTCCAATTTCATTCGAGAGATCAGGCCAGGAGAACAGCTTCAGAATTGGACAAGCCTGGAGATACCGGAGATAGTTTTCATTTCGAAGTAATTTGCTTTTGTGTGTTTTATTTCCCTTTTTTTAAATAAAGAAAAATAATAACGCTCATGCCTCGCCCGAAGCATAGAGCTAGTTTGTAAGGGCCCCATTTACTTTCAAGTTCGAAGTTTATTAATAAAATTGTCTTTGCATTTTGGTATTGAAAATATTGTCTTTTCTCGCATTTATTCCTTTTCCATTTCTGAAAATGACAAATAAATTTCTTGCACAAACAAAGCACGTTCACATCTGCATACTAAAAGAAAACAAACATAAAACATGTGCAGATCACTTTCTGACACCACCGATAATAATACTGCTGAGACTCTATACAAACTCGAGGCTCTCGCTAATCAGGCTGAAGAAGGGGATGAGGAAGACGATGAACCTCCGGAAGAGTTGTCAAGGTTAGTGGATAAGGAATCCAAAAGCATGCTCCCTCCACAAGAGGCCATTGAAATCATAAACTTGGGAACGGATAAAGAACCCAAGGACATTAAGATTGGGGCAACGCTAGGTAAGGACGTAAAAGCAACGCTAATCAAGCTCCTCCACGAGTACGCAGAAATTTTTGCTTGGTCATACCGTGACATGCCGGGGTTGGATACGGACATCGTGGTACACAGGTTACCTCTCAAAGAAGGATGTGCGCCGGTCAGGCAAAAGCGCAGAAGGGTTCGACCAGATATGGATAGTAAGATTAGGGAAGAGGTGCTCAAACAATTCGATGCAGGGTTTCTTGCTGTAGTTGACTACCCACCATGGATTGCAAACATAGTGCCAGTCCCTAAGAAAGACGGGAAGGTGCGCATGTGTGTAGACTACAGGGATCTAAATAAAGCAAGTCCAAAAGATGATTTCCCACTTCCACATATAGATATCTTGGTGGATAATACAGCACAAGCTTCAGTGTTCTCTTTTATGGATGGTTTCTCCGGGTATAATCAGATTAAGATGGCTCCCGAGGATATGGAAAAGACTACCTTCATGACCTCTTGGGGCACTTTTTGCTACAAAGTAATGCCATTCGGGTTGAGAAATGCAGGGGCAACATATCAAAGAGCCATGGTCACATTATTCCATGATATGATCCATAAAGAGGTCGAAGTATATGTAGATGATATGATTGCCAAGTCTCGCACTGAAGAGGAGCATATCACAAATCTACATAAGTTGTTCGAGCGCTTAAAGAAGTACAAGCTAAGGTTAAATCCGAACAAGTGTACGTTTGGTGTAAGGTCGGGAAAGTTGTTGGGATTCATTGTAAGCCAACGAGGCATAGAGGTTGATCCTGACAAAGTAAAAGCCATACAAGCAATGCCCGTCCCGAAGACAGAAAAAGAGGTACGAGGTTTCCTGGGTCGATTGAATTACATCTCAAGGTTCATTTCACATCTAACAGCTACATGCGAGCCTATATTCAAACTACTCAGGAAGGATCAACCTATCAAGTGGAATGATGATTGCCAAGTAGCCTTCGAAACCATAAAGAACTACTTGCAAGAACCACCTATACTCTTACCTCCTGCACCCGGAAGACCGCTGATCATGTACCTCACAGTACTCGAAAGGTCTATGGGGTGTGTACTGGGGCAACAAGATGAAACAGGCAGGAAAGAACACGCTATCTACTACCTCAGTAAGAAATTCACGGATTGCGAATCTCGGTATTCACCATTGGAAAAGACATGTTGTGCCCTAGCATGGGCTTCCAAACGTCTAAGGCAATATATGCTAAACCATTCCACATGGCTAATATCGAGAATGGATCCTTTAAAATACGTGTTCGAAAAGCAGGCACTCACGGGTAGAATTGCAAGGTGGCAAATGTTGTTGTCTGAATACGACATACAATATGTAACTCAAAAAGCAATAAAAGGGAGTGTACTGGCGGAGCACCTTGCTCACCAACCCCTCGACGAATACCAGTCTATGAAGTTCGACTTCCCCGATGAGGATATTATGCTAGTAAGAGATTATGAAATACCAGGACCCGACGAGGGACCCGAACCGGGTTTGGTATGGAAACTCATGTTCGACGGTGCCTCAAATGCACTAGGACATGGCATAGGGGCAGTATTGACATCTCCCGATGACCGGCACATACCCTTCACTGCAAGACTATGTTTCGACTGCACCAACAACATTGCAGAATACGAAGCGTGTATATTGGGGTTAGAAGCTGCGATCGATCTGAGGATTAAATTACTTGATGTATACGGAGATTCAGCATTGGTAATTCATCAAGTCAACAAAGAATGGGACACTCGAGATGCAAAACTAATCCCATACCGAGACCTTATACTGGAGTTGACGGCTGAATTTGATACTATCACTTTTACTCATATCCCGAGGGAAGAAAATCAAATAGCCGACGCGCTAGCAACGCTCTCCTCTATGTTCAAGGTGACCTGGCCGAACCATGAACCACGGATCACTGTTAGACACTTCGACGAACCTGCCTATTGTCTCACGATTGAGGAGCAGTCTGACAACGAACCATGGTACCACGACATTAAAAAATACCTGGAAAAACAAGAATACCCGGAGAATGCCTCAACAATTGATAAAAAGACATTGAGGAGACTTGCATCCAAGTTCTTCTTAAGCGGAAGCATCCTGTACAAAAGGAACTATGATTCAGTGTTGTTGAGGTGTGTAGATAAAAACGAGGCCAAGGAGATTATCAGGGAGGTACATGAAGGAACCTTCGGAACTCATGCAAACGGACATTCAATGGATAGAAAAATACTGCGAGCAGGGTATTACTGGTTAACAATGGAGGCCGACTGTTTCCAATATGCAAGGACCTGTCACAAGTGCCAAATCTACGCTGACAAGGTGCACGTACCACCAAACCCGTTGAACGTTCTGAGTTCACCATGGCCATTTGCAATGTGGGGAATCGACATGATAGGGATGATAGAACCTAAAGCTTCGAATGGACACCGATTTATATTAGTTGCCATAGACTACTTCACCAAATGGGTCGAAGCTGCCTCTTACACCAACGTAACAAGACAAGTAGTCACTCGGTTCATCAAGCATAATATCATATGTCGGTATGGGGTTCCAAGCAGGATTATCACCGATAATGGGTCGAATCTGAACAATAACATGATGAGGGAGCTGTGCGAGGAGTTCAAGATTGAACACCACAATTCTTCACCATACAGGCCTAAAACGAACGGCGCTGTCGAAGCTGCAAACAAAAATATCAAAAAGATAATACAAAAGATGGTGAAAACATATAAGGATTGGCACGAGATGCTTCCCTTCGCCTTACACGGTTACAGAACCTCAGTGCGTACGTCTACAGGGGCAACCCCCTTCTCTCTAGTCTACGGTATGGAAGCCGTCCTCCCAATCGAAGTGGAGATCCCGTCACTAAGAGTCATAACTGACACAAAGTTAGAAGAATCGGAATGGGTAAAAACTCGTTTTGATCAGCTTAATCTCATTGAAGAAAAGCGACTGACAGCTTTGTGTCATGGACAACTCTATCAGAAGAGGATGAAAAAAGCGTTTGACAAGAAAGTCCGACCTCGAACCTACAAAGAAGGTGATATTGTCCTCAAGAAGATACTGTTACCTCGACTCGATGCCCGTGGCAAATGGACACCTAACTACGAAGGGCCATACATTGTAAAAACAGTGTTCTCGGGAGGGGCATTAGTCCTCACTACAATGGATGGGGATGAGCTACCGCACCCAATCAACTCAGACGCGGTCAGAAAGTACTATGCCTAGCAAAAGCAGGATTACCGGACATAAGCCGAAGGCAAACTACGAAGGATAGGGTATCGTGCAATCATCTACTTATGAAGTCGAAGGATTATTGGGGCCCTCGATAACAAAAAAGAGCAACGGCAGTATTAATATCATTTCTATTTGTCATTTTCTTTCTTCACATTTCTGTACACTCGCCAATTCAAGGCAATATCAATAAAATTTCTTTTTTTGCATACTGCGCTTCATTTCTAATTTCAGTACCAGTTGCAAAGGATAATTTATTTTCATAAACTTTAACATGGATTTAACATGAGAAACTTGTAAACTTGCAACACAAAAGCAAAAAGACAAAATCTCCGAAAGGCTACACACGCCTGGCACTAGTGTTACCCCGGGTTGATCCTTTCACAAAAAGGGGGTCGGCAAGTCATTCAATTACAAACTAAGCCGAAGTTCACAAACCATTCAAAAGAGGTTAAACAAAGGCAATGGGTGATAAGGAGATGAGTGGTAAAGAGATAAGGTGTCAGGGTTATTATACATACATCATTGCACACATTCGTCAGTATACATACAACATATACATGTGTAAGCATTCACACATACGCATTATACAATCGACAGGGGCATGTGCATAACGCATAAGCATGATGCATGCGCATTTACAAAACAAAATTCTATTGGTGGTACAGGTAAATTCTGCGATAGCATTCGTAGATAACCCTGATAATATAGGTAAATTTCACGATGACACTCGTGAATAACCCTATTGGTAGTACAGGTAAATTCTGCGATAGCATTCGTAGATAACCCTGATAATATAGGTAAATTTCGCGACGACACTCGTGGATAACCCTATTGGTAGTACAGGTAAATTCTGCGATAGCATTCGTAGATAACCCTGATAATATAGGTAAATTTCGCGACGACAGTCGTGAATAACCCTATTGGTGGTACAGGTAAATTCTGCGAGAGCATTCGTAGATAACCCTGATAATATAGGTAAATTTCGCGACGACAGTCGTGAATAACCCTATTGGTGGTACAGGTAAATTCTGCGATAGCATTCGTAGATAACCCTGATAATATAGGTAAATTTCGCGATAACATTCGTGAATAACCCTATTGGTGGTACAGGTAAATTCTGCGAGAGCATTCGTGGATAACCCTGATAATATAGGTAAATTTCGCGACGACACTCGTGAATAACCCTATTGGTGGTACAGGTAAATTCTGCGATAGCATTCGTAGATAACCCTGATAATATAGGTAAATTTCGCGACGACACTCGTGAATAACCCTATTGGTAGTACAGGTAAATTCTGCGATAGCATTCGTAGATAACCCTGATAATATAGGTAAATTTCGCGATAACATTCGTGAATAACCCTATTGGTGGTACAGGTAAATTCTGCGATAGCATTCGTAGATAACCCTGTCAGTGCAGGTGAACTTGCTAGAATTATAGCAAGCAATCCTATTGGGGTCCACAAGCTACGAAGACTTACTAGAACTATAGTAAGTGGGGGGTTCACAAACTACGGAGGCTTGCTGGCCATAGCAAGCCAATTACGCAACCAACAAAAGGTCCTCGCTATGTAAGACTCAGGCTTTAGCAGGACATTTCTCTTCGTCCATACTCAAATTCAAGGTAAATTCAAGGGTCTTCCAGTATTTAATAACTCTTCGATCGGAACGACGCGAGGTCTACACACCCTCTTGTCACCCAATCCAAGGTAATTAAATAGGGGCAGCTGTCATACCCCAAAATTTACCTCCCACACTTTTCTCACAACAAAAACAAGGTTCAAATCTCAAGGCATGGCTCATTCACATAATCCAGATAATCCACAGTCAACTGATCCAAATTGAAAGGTCAATCATAATCAAGGCATGATCCAAACTATAACCATTGGGCAAATATCAAGTATGGGGTGCATAACCATCATTTGATCAAGAATTGATCATGATTCCATTAATAGAAACTCAGAGATGAACAAAGATGAAAAGGTTCAAATTAGGGTTTCTTAGGAGAAAGTCAACCCAACTTTGACTGGGCATAACTTTCACATGGAACATCAGAAATTCCCCACTCAAAGCCTATTTTGAAGGAAATTGAATTCTCCACAACTTTGTGTCTCACAAGCCAAGGCTAAAAATGCTTCATTTAAGAGATACAAAGCAAAAGATTACAGGTCATTTTCAGGCATCCTTCAAAAGTAGTTTTTTCCCAAAGAGGATATGATCAAGATAAAAGTTCCAAATGAAAAATATATTCCAAAGTGGCTTGTAGAGGACCTCTTGAGGTTTCCAAAAAGTCTTAGAAATCCCTCATAGCTTAAATATTGAGTGAGATATGATCAATCAAAGTCAGGAGATTTTGAGGGACCAAATGTGAAAAAGGAGGGTTTCAAAAGTGAAATTCTTACAAATGGGCCTACATTTTATGGCCTAAACTCGGTCCACAAGCTATCCAAAACATATGCCATGAATTGTATCATTTTATTTGATTTTACATAATTTTATTTCATTTAAAATTAATTTTTAATGATCTAATTAAATGAAAAATCAAATATTTGATAGAAAATATATTTTGATTATTTTTTTAATCAATATTAATGATCAAATATAATATAATTTCGTGCATACATGGATTGGAAAGATTTGATACAATATTGGCCAAAATAAGAAGCTTGCCATTCAAGAAAGAAATCAAATATTCAAATATGGCAAGATTCGATTTAAAGACTTTGGGCATTGTTTGTTAACCTAATTTTGTCCTCCTATAAGTACTGAACACAAGCCAACACACTAGGGGAGGAAAAATTGAGAGAGAGGCAGACTTGCAAGAACACAAAAATCTTCAAGGAAAGTGGAATTCGGTTTCAAAGATTGGGCGATTTTCAGAGGGATTCAAGCATTGCTATAGTTTCCTTGGATCATTCTGAAGCTGTTGGGATACTCACACGACACCAACAACCCCAGAACATTCTCCATTTAACGCAGGTAAGTCATTCTGAAAACTTGATCGATTCGAATGATTCATACACTTCCATTGGAATATGATTGCATATTTAGGTTTGTTTTGATGCTGTGAACATTTCTGGATTGCTTGTTGGGTGTTTATACGTCTGAAACGGGCCTTGCCATTAGAGCCCGAGTAGAGCTTTTAGGGTTTATATTTGGGGCTTTCTGATAGGTGTGAAATTGAGTCAAATTAATAGCGTGGATCGATTTGTATGATTAAGGCGAAGAAGTTAGGACAGGTGCGAAACGTTTATTGCAGGGCATGTGCTATTCGCTATTATGGAGGTAGGTTTGCTACGAATAAATTCGCAGCGAATTCGTAGCTAAGAAATCTGTGTGTTGCAGGCTTTTGTGAGGAAGACGAAGACGTGTCTTCGTGTTATTGGCCTGTTTAAATTTCGCGCTCGTTTTCCATGAGATTTCTTATGTTTTATATGTATATTATGGGGAGTGTTTCTTTAACATGCGCGCGCTTTGGTTGAATTGGCAAAGACCTGGGATTTGAGTTTGGGGGCGTGGGTTCGATACCCAGCTCCAACATTATTATTTTTAACTGAAGAACCTTTCTGGATCCTGTGCGTGCATTACCTTATACTCACTATACGCCTTCCAGATCTGGGCCCTTAATCCAGTCATCACCTAGATCCAACGCACCTGACCTTTGATGCCTATATCATACACCTTAATAATAATCACACCTGATCATAACCCTAATAAAAATCTAAAATAAATTCTTACTATTTGTTTTATTTTAATTAAAATACTTATATTTAATATATATTAATTATATAATAATAATTGTATTATAATAAAATAAATACATGATATTTATTATTAAAATTATAATTTGTTATTCGTGCCGATTAAATCGATTAATCGCTATGGTTAACAATATTTTTGATTGAAATATTATTTAATTAAAATATAATCAATTTCTATTATTTGGTTAAATGGTTGCAATTATTTTATTAATTGTGATGATTAACCGTCTCTTCCCTTCGACTTAATTTGTTATTCTTTTTAATCGAATCAATCGATTACGAGGAGTAACAATGCATTTAAAATTCTATAAAAATTATTATTAAAATATACCTTAATTCATTATTAGTGATAATCGTATCAATCGATTAAAATTGGTAGTGATGCAAATTTCAAATCTTTTAACTATGGTAATTGAATCAATCGATTATCGCGGTTAATAGTGCCAAATCAGGGTTGTACGCCCACGCCTTCAAATAATTCTAAACTCCATTCAAATTACAAAGACAAAACAAACTGCGATAGGCTAACCAAAAAGCCTCTAAAAAAACATATCAGATCAAATTCAAACTCTAAATGGCGTACAACCCTTCCCGAACTACGTAGACTCTGATCCTCCCTAAGGAGGTACGTAGGCACTTGGCAACAAGGCGAGTCCCCCTCTTCAAAATCTCAATCGTGTCCTAAAATTCTGTTTGCCACATTTCTCCCTAATTCCTGCCATGCAACCCTAATCTTTGAATGTTAGCCTTTAGGAAAGGGCTGAGGGTGCCTCATACCTTCCCTCAGCCTGATTATAATAACTTACCCTCAATCTCTTATCTGCGTAGGGTTCCTATTCGCCCTTCAGAATAGGTGGCGACTCGAAAGCATAAATTTTTTAGGCAGGTTGCTACAACTGGTAAAGGAGAGACTTGGGGTTCGAGCCCCATACGCAACATGTTGTTTTTTTGATAATTTGTATGTTTTAAGCTGCTTACAAATCCTACGCAACAAGCCTACACGCTCCTACCATGCACCTTCATCGCATCACCACTAGATCGTCAACTTTCCAGATCTAACGCATCAAAACTGGAGGCGTACCATGGAGCCTCAGAGGCCAACCACACAGGATTGGTGCCAAGTTTTTTATAATTTTTATTTATTTATTTTATTGTTTAAATATTTAGATTAAGTATTAATTAATTGTGTTTAATTTAATTAATTTATTCAAGTGGGGTTAGGATAATAAAATTAAGATTAGGCTAATGACTAAGGTTTAGGATTATTTTCCTGATAATTTCGATTATTCGATTTAATTAATTTATTCAATTTTAATGGTAAAGATCACAAAAACCCTAGGCGTGTGTTTTCAAGGTATTAGGGTTTGTCCAATCCCACTGGCCATTTGGCCAAAATATTAGGATTTTATTTATTATTCGTTTCGACCGAATTAATCGATCGCGATGGGTAATAATCGATTATCTAATTATTTAATTAATTAAAATAAAAATAAGGTTAATGTTGCTAAAAGGTTTTAACCATCTTATTGGTTACGATGATTAGCATCTCTTCTTTTATCAATTCATTATTATTTTTAATCAAAGCTATTGTTTATGAGGAGTAACGATAAAATTAAATAAAATACATTTATTTGCTATTAGTAATAATCGAATCTATCAATTAGAATTGTAAGCAATCCTTTACTAATCTATTAATTATGGTGATCAAACTTATTGATCATTGCGATTAATAATGCATATTTAAAATCAGGGTTGTACGCCAATTCCTAAAACACTTTCTCATCTTCAAACGACGGATTTTCAAAACTTCGATAAGGCAATTCAAAATGCCTTCATACATTCATAATCAATTCTAAGGCGTACAACCCTCCCCCGAACTACGTAGACTCTAATCCCCCATAAGGAGGTACGTAGGCACTTGGATAACCAAGGCGAGTCCCCTTCCCCAAAACCTCAATTCATTCAAATCTCACTTTTTTCCCTATTCATTTCCTTAGCTATAAACCTTAACACTTTTAGCCATAAACCTTTGCCTTAAACTCAAAACCTTAGGAAAGGGTTAAGGGTGCCTAACACCTTCCCTTGACCCGAATATAATAACTTACCCCGAATCTCTTAACTGCGTAGGGTTTCCTATTCGCCCTGGTAGAATAGGTGGTGACTCTAAATTCTTTAATTTTTAGGGCAGGTTGCTACACTCCTCTTGTCTTCTCTCTTTCTCTTCTTTCACCAAATGAGCTTCTAATTCTATTCTCTAAATTCCCTTGTTTTGTTAAACCCTTACTAACTTCTCATAATGCTATTGGGCTCAAATTAGCACCTCTCAATTATTAATACTAACTTAGGCCCACTTACTAATAGTTTTACTAACTCATGTTATTTACTAATAATTCCTAATAAAATAACACAAAACCAAATTAATCACATAATTAACACATAATTCACATAACCATCAATTAATTCACACAACACATAATAACATAAATAATTAGAATAAGACGGTCGTTAAAAAACCTACCATATCTTTGATTATGTGTCCTATAACTTGCAAATCCTTCCTTAATCAGAGTTTTACATAAAGATTTGATGCATTGCCTAAGTGTTTTGATCATTAACCAAATAATTATTCCACTTATGGCATAAAGACATGACTTTCATTCTTGTAAAGTGACTTTAATCACCAACAACTCTTGCATTGAGCCTCTAACTTGTTTCCTCTGATCACACTCCAACACCAACCTAACAAGCAACACCCTAACATGAAGAAAAGCTTCCCTAAGTCATGTTTAAAGTTTACCAAGTTCCATTGAAACCATAACTTTCTCATTTCTTCACCAAGAAGGAAATTCACACAACTTGAGTTTGAAAGCACCATATGATCGATTCCCCCCCAATCACAAATATTACCTATAAAAATGAGGCTTTACCTCTTGAATCAAACACACATAAAATCTCATTTTCACTACCTCACTGGAAAACTCCAAAATTCCAACTTGCACAAACTTGTGAATTTTGAGTTAAAAACAATTATGTGCAAACCAACCATTCAAACACATCATACACATCACATAGAAGTTGTTTGATCACTCACATTACTTGTGTAATCACTCCAAGTCCAATTTCCATTTTCACTTCAAGCTCTTGCAAGTAGGAGGATTCAGGCTATCTCAAGGTGATCTAAGAATCCACTTAGCATCACAAAGGTCCAAGGAAGGAATCCAAATCATTAGAACACATCTAGAAATGCTCTAACCTGCTCGTCGATCTTCATCTGCATAGGTAAGTTTTCAAACTTGAACTCTCTCATTTTTGTAGATTTTTAACAAAACTCGATTCTATTCTGTTTGTTACAATGTGAGGATCAAAAGCCCTCAATTGGTTGCCATTTATATTTGATATATGTCATTTAATTTGATTTTGAAATATTAGGGTTCTTTTAGTTTTCTGGAAAATTATAGAGTTAGAGTTAAATTAAATTTGTGATTGATACATTTATGGATTCATGGTGAAAAACCACACAACTTTCATGTTTACTTTTTCAAAATGGTTGAGTTTGCATTTCTGAAAAAATCACGAGCTAGAGGTTGAAGATGAAGTTCAATTTGGCTTTAGGGCACATTTTTAATTATATATTATTACGTGCATTTGAATTTTAGTTGTAACGCGTTGGTTCAGTGGTAAAGTTTTAATTTGGTAACCATAATTGCGTGAGTTCAAATCCCCTTAGGTGCAAACCTCTTTTTAAATCACTTGTTTCTTTGTTTTTATTTGCAGCTTAAACATTTTATTTAAAATAGCAAATCAATTTATTTTCGTTTGAGTTTTTGCACACTCCTTATTTACCTTGTATATTTTGTTAATATATTTTTAAATCCCAAAAATTGTTATTTATTTAATCAATTTTAAATCAAATAAAAAATGATATTTTATGCCTTTTAAAATCAAACCTTTATTAAATGACCCTTTCACCAAGTCTCTTGATTAAATTTGAAAGTTTGTTTTAGAGTTACACCTAGCTTTTTGTCACACATTTATACCATGATCCCTTAAATTGGTTACTTAGGGTTTAGTTAAATTTTTTAAAGGATTAAGTTTAGATGTATATACAAAACCCTAACCCTTTAATCTTTGGTATTTCCCTTGGTTTCAAGACAAATACCATGTTCGTATAACTTGATTGCCATGACCCCTCCTTGTTTATCCACTTGTACATATGCTTGTTAATTTACATCCTTGTACTTTATACCTTGCTTATGTCTTTATCATTGTATATGTACATTATCCATTAACCCCGCATTCATGAGATATTTATCCATTCATCATACATCATACTCATACATACATGATATGATCCTAAGGTATGACACCCCTTTTATTTATAAACCTTTTACACTTGAGTTTATACATTGATATCTTTGAACTCGCCCTTTGATTGTATCCATGATACACATGTCATGTCTCACACACACCACTTAATGCTTACCCTTAATGCTTGCTTGAGATGTATAATTCCCCATTTTTGCAAAAAAATCCAAGGGAATGGAAATGGTATTGACTAAAATTGTCAAGGTACTCACTCTCTTTTCCATCTCTTTTGCTTTGTGCTTACTATTGTTAAAGCTTACCACTTTCTTCCTGTATTAAAAATGGTTTTGTATTGTTAAAGCTAAACCTCTTTTAAATCAAACATTGGTTTTGTATTGTTAAAGCTCAACCACCACTCACTTAAATTGTCTTTACCTTGTATTATTAAAGCATGACACCTTTTAAAACTTGTTAAGTATTGTTAAAGCTTAACATTTTAAAAACCCGTTGAGTATTGTTAAAGCTAAACACCCAAAAATATTTTGCCACCTGGCTCTTTATTTTCCTTTTGAGAGGAACTACAAATGCTCTGACTTCCCTATTGTTAAAGGGGGTATGTAGGCACAAGATGCAATGTCTTGTCGAGCCCAATTTTAAAATTTATTTTGTCACCATCCCACTTTATTTAAACAAAAAATAGATAAACATAAACAATAACAATAACAAACATATATATTTTCAAAGAAGTTCCTACGGAGTATCTTCCCCTTGCATAAACAAACCCCGAACCTAAGATCTCTGTTTGCTTTATTAGTTTTGATATTTAAAATTTATTTGGGTTTATTTCGCTCTTTTTCCTATTTTCTTTGGAAACAATAAAGCGCGGTGACGACTTTCACTAAAATAACGAGTTGGGTCATTCCAATGGCCTCCGTCTCAAGATTTCTCGCTACAGCTTCCACATAGGGAAAATGGCCGTTACTTTCAATTTTTGGCTGTTGATTAAGTTTTATTTTTTAATTAAGAAAAGGCAACATTTCGGGAAGTGTTACATAATGAAAAAAATACAACTCTTGAAAACTGTTGTTGTATGTGAAACCATGCATTCTTTGATAAAAATGTTCCTGAAAGGATGTTGTTTCATCAAGGGTATCAAATTTGTGAAACAACACCAATATGACCTATAAATATATCATTCCGAATTTAGAAATGACATCATCTTCATCAAAAATTCCATACACTCTTTGCTCCATTCAAGTCTTCGTCTGTCTTGCGCAAACTCGATAAAAGGCTGAATTATTCTAGGTATTCTAGTGTTCCAACTCTAAGACATATTTAAGAGTGCTTATATTACTTAAAATGAAAGTGACTCCGTTTACGATTAAATCCTGGATCCATTTGATTTTCAAAGTTTTTCTAACACTCTTATAAGTATTCTGATAATGGCTAACGAGGCTGCAGTTTCAAGCATCAAGTTCATGAACAACCTTGTCAAATTGGACCGCTTTACCCGATGGAAAGAAAAAATGGCATTCCTTTTGACTTCCTTGAAGGTTCACTATATCTTGGATCTTGAATTAACACTAATTATAGAACCAACCCAGAACGACTCGGATTGAATCTGGAAGGTAAATCTAGAAGGAGCGCAAGAAACGTAAGGAGGATTAATTTCCATGTTGTAGACACATCACAAATATGTTATATGATAATCTCTATGACCTTTATACGGATACTCTATCTACAACATTAATCTGGAAAGAACTCAAATTTAAATTCAATGCTGAAGAGGAAGGTACAGTGAAGTTTTTATTTCTAAATATTTTGATTTTAAAATGAAAGCCCATTCTTCCCCAAGTACACAAGTTACAAGTTCTTGTAAATAAAATAAAAGCTGTGAAAATAATCATTCCGGATACTTTTCAAACCTGTTCAATCATTGCAAAATTGCCACCTCTATAGAAATGGTACAAAAAAAATTAATTTATAGTTATAAGGACTTTTCTCTGGAGAAAATCCAAAAGTACCTTCGAATCATGGAGGAATCAAAAGAAAGGGAGAAGTCAGAGATTGCTGGTTTTTCCAAAGCCAATTTTGTCAACACTATGTTAGACGATGTGATAGATCTAGAAGGGGTTGAATAGATCCCTTGTTTTATTTTTAGCTCTTTTTAAATATCAACCGAAAGCGCCCCGGATTTGAAATCGTCTATGAACAATGTGTTATTGGAAAACCATATATGCTAAACTGAATTATTGTTGAAAAGTGAATCAATTACTTTAGTTTATCAATTTCCTTGACGATAATAATTTGTGTGTTTGTAAATTTGTGTGTTTCAATGCGACGACAATAATTTGTGTGTTTGTAAATTTGTCAAACACTTGGTGTGAAAAATACACCAAATTCTAACAGCTCACAATAACATAAATTATGCTAAACGAAAGTAAAATGCGAGAAACAAAAACAACATACAATTTGTTTAGGCAGTTCCCCTTGTCATACTCGCGTAGGGTACGTCTGCCCCTAATTCTAAAATTAGAATTAGGATATTTGTTATTAAGTTTCAAAGTGTTTATAAGAGAAGAATAGTTATCAATACCCAATTTACAATTGTAGAAAATTGATCTAATACTCTTCTCTTCTCTTGATTCGAGCTGAACCAAGTGTGTCAAATCCTTAGAACAAACCTCGGGTTAACGTTACTCGTTTGCATGTTATCAACGTTCGTAAAACCTTTCACTTGGTTGATTTCGATCTCAAGAATTCAACCCCAAACCAATCTTCACAATCCTTCGGTTACCGTGATATGATTAAGCGAACCCACATTTCCTCAATCTCTTCACTCGGTTGAATCTGATGAAGCTTTGATTTGTACAAAACCCCCCAAATCTTCAAGATCTTGGAGGAGAAAATCCCACAGATTTTATCTAAACTGGAATATGTTTTTCCGTGATATGTTTTGCCCTCACATAATCCCCCTTTTGGATGATGGTAAAACTTGTCTCAAAAGTGGAATTTCGCGTCAATAATCGAAACAAAACAAAGAGATAAATCTCCCCTAACTTTGTGCACTCCCTTGTGTAAACAAGGAGAGGGTTCTGCCCCTAACTTTGTGTTCCATTGTGTTGCATTTTGTTTCAGCTTTTTATCTTTCCTTGACTTCCACTTGCTTCTCCCCCTTTGACAACATCAAAAAGAGGAAAAACAATGTGTCATGGAGAATATTTATTCAACTTCACGTATGGTTAGATCATTATCTACTCAGAAATTAATAACTTTAACAAGAAATCACATAAAGAGATGTTAGAGAAAACCATGTTAATAGGGAAATAACATAAATAGAAACCACACATAGTTTGATTTCACAAATGGTGTTAAACTTAAGACAAACACAAAATAAATAATAAGTGAAAATAAATAAGCAACAAAATACACTAAAGTTCATGAACATTGCAAAGTACAAATATTTCAAAATGGCATTAATATTCACCATTCTAATTTCCTCCTTGTGGTGGTGGATTTGGATGTTGGTGGAGAGGAAAGTGTTACATGAAGTGGTTAGTGAAGATATTGAAGTTGTTTACTTGAGACTCCGTCATACCGTATAGGGTGTTATAACATTGATCTTGAAGGATGGAGTAAGCAGAAAACTGTTTGTTAGAACAAGATTTGTTCTGCTCAATATTCTTAGTTTTGATGATAACAATGAATATGAATTTTGTATGAGATAATGTGGTACTCTAATACTACGCAATTTCCATTTCAGGAATTACATAAAGAGTATGCACAAAATCAGCGCAAGAAGCACTGACTCAGAAGGTTCAGCATGCAACATCAGAACATGGTCTGGCAAGACATCAGAAGATGGTCAAGCAGAATCAGAACATGGTCTATGGAAGCATCAGAAGAACTTGAGATCAGAAGCAGAAGCACTGAAGTTCTCATGGTATCACGCTAAGAAGCACTTCAAGGTCAGAAGACAAGAAGATGCTCTGCACCAAGCTGTTTGACTCTGATGATATTCAATCGTTGTTTACACAAACATCAGATCAGAAGCAAGTACAAGATGGCAGGCTACGCTGACTGACAAAAGGAACGTTAGAAGCTATTAAAGGCAACGTCAGTAGACACAGCGAAATCAAGGTTCGAGGTAGTTGACAAAAGAGTGAAACATTAAATGCAATGCTGTACGGATTACGCAAAGCATTAAATGCTCCCAACGGTCATCTTCTCAAACGCCTATAAATAGAAGTTCTGATGAGAAGCTGAATACAACACTTGCACAAACTTACAGAAACGCTGTCAAATTCAAAAGCTTTCAAACTTCATCATCAACCTCACTACATTGCTGTTGTAATATCTTAGTGAGATTAAGCTTAAACTTAAGAGAAAATCACAGTTGTGATAATAGCTTATTTAAGAAGCATTGTAACTCTTAAACGAATTTGTTTACATTAAGTTGTAAGAACTAGAGTGATCAGGTTGTTGATCAGAATACTCTAGAAAGTCTTAGAGGGAATCTAAGCAGTTTATTCCTAGAGTGGTCAGGTTGTGATCAGTATACTCTAGAAGACTTAGAAGTTGTCTAAGTGGAAAACCATTGTAATCTTGTGTGATTAGTGGATTAAATCCTCAGGTGAGGTAAATTACTCCAAGGGGGTGGACTGGAGTAGTTTAGTTAACAACGAACCAGGATAAAAATCATTGTGCAAATAATTTTTATCTTACAAGTTTAAAGCTACACTTATTCAAACCCCCCTTTCTAAGTGTTTTTCTATCCTTCAATTGGCATCAGAGTGCCGGTTCTAAGGTGCAAGCACTTAACCGTGTTTAGAAAAGATTCAAGAAGAGAAAAACACTTCAGTACAAGATGCCTAGTGAAGATCCAACACATACATCTACATCTGGCTCTACTGAGCAACATAATGGAAATGGTAACAATGGTTATACTAGACCACCAGTATTTGATGGTGAAAACTTTGAATACTGGAAAGATAAACTTGAAAGTTACTTCCTTGGTCTAGATGGTGACTTATGGGATCTTCTGATGGATGGTTACAAACATCCAGTGAAAGCTACTGGTGTAAAGCTTACAAGACAAGAGATGAATGATGATCAAAAGAAGCTATTCAAAAATCATCATAAGTGTAGGACTGTTTTGCTGAATGCTATCTCTCATGCTGAGTATGAGAAGATATCTAACAGGGAAACTGCCTATGATATATATGAGTCATTGAAAATGACCCATGAAGGAAATGTTCAAGTCAAGGAGATCAAAGTTCTTGCCTTAATCCAGAAATATGAAGCCTTCAAGATGGAGGATGATGAAAATATTGAGAAGATGTTCTCAAGATTTCAAACGCTAACTGCTGGATTAAGAGTGCAGGATAAAGGCTACACCAAGGCTGATCATGTAAAGAAGATCATCAGAAGCTTTCCCAGAAGATGGGGTCCAATGGTGACTGCATTCAAGATTGCAAAGAATCTAAATGAAGCCATGAGATAGTGCTGGATGCAAATGAACCTCAGAAGAAAGGTAAGTCTATTGCATTAAAATCTAATTTTAAAAAATGCACTAACGCTTTTCAGGCTGAAGAAGAAGATTCTGAAGAATCAGAATCAGAAGAAGAAGATGAACTGTCCATGATCTCCATAAGGGTAAACCAACTCTGGAAGAGCAAGCAAAGGAAGTTCAAGAACTTCAGAAGTTCAAAGAAGCTTGAAAGAGGAGAATCTTCTGGAGGCAAAAGATCTGACAAGAAGGAGGTCATCTGCTATGAGTGCAATGAGCCTGGACACTTCAAGAATGAATGTCGAAAACTTCAGAAGGAGAATCCCAAGAAGAAGTTTCATAAGAAGAAGGGTCTTATGGCAACATGGGATGATTCTGAATCAGAACCAGAATCAGAATCAGACTCTGAAGGCGAGCAAGCAAACCTTGCACTGATGGCCACAGTGGATGATGGATCAGAATCTACATCAGAATCAGATTCTGAAGAGGTATTTTCTGAACTATCTAGAGAAGAGTTGGTTTCCAGTTTAACTGAACTTCTGGAACTCAAGGCTCATCTTAGTATCAAATACAAAAAGCTGAAAAAGCTATTTAAATCTGAAACTAAGAAGCTGGAAGTGGAAAACTCTGAACTGAAGGAAAAGTTTTAAAACTATCAAAAGACATTGGATCTCCTTCTGAATCAGAAAAATTCATTCATAGCCTCAATCATATTCTGAAAGAATATGACTCGAGCTTCAGAAGGTTTCTATCTAGAAGTATTGGAAGAAGTCACCTTGCTTATATGATATATGGAGTTTTTGGAAATAAAAGGATTGGCGTTGGCTATGAGGGTGATACCCCACATAAATTTGAACCTGTTGATGATATGAAAATCACATACAAGCCATTGTATGAGCAGTTCAAATATGGCCACTCACATGATATTAGGCTCACTTAACATGCCAAGAGTTTTCACACTACACAGACCAAGAAGCATGTGACACAACCTAAAAGATATCATGCTGCCAAACCTAAAGAATATCATGTTGTCCCTCCTATTAATTATTATGCTAAACCCAAGTTCAATCAGAACTTGAGGAAAACTAACAAGAAAGGACCCAAGAAATTGTGGGTACCTAAGGAGAAGATAATTTCTGTTGCAGATATCCTTGGCAGCAAAGAAGACAAAGCACAAAATGTCATGGTACCTGGACTCTGGGTGCTCGCGACACATGACGGGAAGAAGGTCTATGTTCCAAGACCTGGTGCTTAAGTCTGGTGGAGAAGTCAAGTTTGGAGGAGATCAGAAGGGAAAGATTATTGGCTCTGGAACCATAAGTATTGGTAACTCTCCTTCCATAACTAATGTACTTCTTGTAGAAGGATTAACGCATAACTTATTGTCCTTAAGTCAATTAAGTGACAATGGTTATGATATAATCTTCAATCAAAAGTCTTGCAAGGCTGTAAGTCAGAAGGATGGCTCAATCCTATTTACAGGCAAGAGAAAGAACAACATTTATAAGATTGATCTTTCTGATCTTGAGAAGCAGAAGGTGACTTGCCTTACGTCTGTTTCTGAAGAGCAATGGGTCTGGCACAGAAGATTAGGACATGCTAGTTTGAGAAAGATTTCTCAGATTAACAAACTAAATCTGGTCAGAGGACTCCCAAATCTGAAATACAAATCAGATGCTCTTTGTGAAGCATGTCAGAAGGGCAATTTCTCCAAACCTGCATTCAAGTCTAAGAATGTTGTCTCTTCCTCTAGGCCGTTAGAACTTCTGCACATTGATCTGTTTGGCCCAGTCAAAACAGCATCTGTCAGAGGGAAGAAATATGGATTAGTCATCGTAGATGATTATAGCCGCTGGACATGGGTAAAGTTCTTAAAACACAAGGATGAGTCTCATTCAGTGTTCTTTGAATTCTGCACTCAGATTCAATCTGAGAAGGAGTGCAAAATCATAAAGGTCAGAAGTGATCATGGTGGTGAATTTGAGAACAAGTTCTTTGAGGAGTTCTTCAAATAAAATGGTATTTCCCATGATTTCTCTTGTCCTAGAACTCCATAGCAAAATGGAGTTGTAGAGAGAAAGAATAGGACTCTACAAGAAATGTCCAGAACCATGATCAATGAAACCAATATGGCTAAGCACTTCTGGGCAGAAGCAATAAACACTGCATGTTATATTCAGAATAGAATCTCTATAAGACCTATTCTAAATAAGACTCCTTATGAATTGTGGAAGAACAGAAAGCCCAACATTTCATATTTTCATCCTTTTGGATGTGTTTGTTTTATTCTGAATACTAAAGATCATCTTGGTAAGTTTGATTCTAAGGCACAAAAATGTTTCCTTGTTGGATATTCTGAATGCTCTAAAGGCTACAAAGTATACAATACTGAAACATTGGTTGTAGAAGAATCAATCAATATCAGATTTGATGATAAGCTTGGTCTTGAAAAGCCAAAGCAGTTTGAGAATTTTGCAGATATAGATATTGATATATCAGAAGCTGAAGAACCAAGAAGCAAAGTTTCAGAAGCTGAAAGTCTTAGAAGCAAAGGATCAGAAGATCAAGTTGCTGCATCTTTAGAGAATCTCAGAATTTCTGAAGAGCCAACAGTCAGAAGATCTTCTAGGCTCACCTCTGCTCACTCAGAAGATGTGATCCTTGGAAAGAAAGATGATCCTATCAAAACAAGAGCAATCCTTAATGTTATACCCCAAAATTTGCCCGCATCTTGTTTCAAGAAAACTTCTATCTAAAAATTGGGAGTTTCATATAATCCTGGATTTTATTTCATAAATATCCTAATTTATGAACACTCGGTTTTTAGAATTTTTCTTATACGGTATTTTGGCTCGCTGTTGAATTCATTCTTACGCAAACGCCAATTACTGTTTATCATTTCACACACGCTGTTTATTTGAGACTTATTTGCAGATAAATAGTATTGACGCAGTTGGTACAAAATTAAATCTTTTGCAGGCGCAGAGTCCGGGGATTCAGACTGTACTGACAACAAGTAAATTATTATTAACTTTTGTTTCCCACTAATTTTTGTACTATATTCTATTATTTTCAAAATCTTTTTCTTTCTCTTACTTTCAAAATCAAATCCTAACTTTATTCTATACATCTCTTTTTTCAAACCCTACCATACACTTTCTTTCAAATCCTACTACCACTCAAATTTTCCTTTTTTTGTACGGAATCACTTCATTCCCCAACGTCTCTATCCTTCTTTTCAGTCTATAAATACATCTCATTTTTTCCATAAAATCTCACATCAAATTCTAACTCATCTCTCAAATTTCTACATCATATTCATTCTCTCTTCTTCCCCGGCAAAAATGGCGAAGCGGATGGAAACTTGTTTTCTTATGGTCATCACCGTTGTGGTGGTAATCATGTCCTTTTTCTGTCTGCATAGTCCTGAAAAATGTGGACCTGGGTTGTTTACACTCCCAATCATCTATATGTTATTATTTATAGCATGGGTTATTAATCGTCATTCTTAAAGTTTGTCGTATCTTGTGTTTTTAAATAATGTACCGTTTACTCGTCGTACTGTTCATTATATTATGTAATATTTGTACTATCAGTATTAAATGTCGTACTATCTGTCGTACTGTTGTTTAATTATTAAGATAATATTTTGTGTGTTTTCTGCCAGTTAAATATTTATTTTTCTGTACATTAAATGTTTTTCAGGGTTATTATCGGTAATTTCGTCCGCATACAGTATATATTATTTATTTATTATGTCTGTGTTTTTCTAACAACTCATGTAAATAAATTTTCACCATTAACACAACAAAAAAAAAACAAAAAGAAAAATTAACTTTGACTGTTGAATTTTCACTTTAATTGCTACGTTAATGCCTGAACAGTCAGTTGACAGTCAAACCCGCTGACAGTGCAATTCTCCGTGTTTTGTACCATCAATCAAATCAATATTTTGCATTTAAAAATTCCAAGATTTTTGTTCTAGAAGTCTTCTGAATATCACATGATTAGCAAAGACTCAGCACTGCACAAAAATCAGGTACGCTTAATTGTCTCCTACGCGAACAGTCCCTAACTAGGGTTTTTTGTTTTTTTCAGAAGAACAAGTTTTTTGAGACCTCAAATGGATTTCATGGACTTCCATATATCTCAAAGTACCACCATACAAATTTTTAAACTTCAATTCGCTCAGACGCGCAGTCAGCAGCTCAAACAGTCAACAGACGACCAGTTTGACCAAAAAGTCAACAGACAGTCAAAAATGAAATTTTTTGTCAACATCCATATTTTGTCAAAAGATTCATCATTTGATCATTGGTTGATCATAATTCATCAAGAAAAGATCAAAAATCAGCAAAATTCTAAGTTTCAAAATTAGGGTTTTCTCTTAAAAAGTCAACTAAACTTTGACTGGTCATAACTCTCTCATCCTTCATCCAAAAAATTCCAACCAAAGCTCATTTTGAAGGAAATTCAATTATCTTTCAAATGCAATTGGTACCATGGTCATTAGATTCACCATTTGAAAAATATGAACCAAGACATTACAGGTCATTTTCAAAGTCAACAAAAAGTGGTTTTTTGTCAAAGGCCATAACATCAAGATAACTTCTCCAAATGAAAAAAAGTTTCCAAAGTGGCTTGTAGAGGACATCTTGAGGTTTCTAAAAAGTACAAGAACTCCTTCATATGATAAAAATTGAGGGATTTATGCCTTGTTGAAGTTGGCTATTTTTTGGGAAAATGCATGAAATCAACATTGATCAAAAGTGTTTTATTTCCAAAAGAGACCAAGTTTCCATGCTTCAAACATGCTTCCAACAATGCTAAGGGCCTCACACGACCAACCTAAGGCCCATAACATTTTATTTCTTTTTTTGGTTTAATTTTATTACATTTAAGATTAAATTGAAAAAGAAATGGAAGGATAATGTTATGTAGCTTGGATCTTAAGCATGAGTCATCAAGAAACATTCAAAGTTCTGCCCCAAAGAGATGGTACAGCAGAAGATTGAAGAAAATTGAGCCATGGTTGCTTGAATTCAAAGCTACATATTATTAAAAAAGTCAAAATTCAACAAAAGCACTTATTGCTTCTTAGCTTAGTTTTTAAGTGCTTCTCTGCCTATATATGAAGTAGAACACTTCATCAATAAGAGGACACGAAATCAAAACCTTACTCTTGCTTGTATCACTCATAAATCAAATTGAAATTTTCAAAGAAACTTGAAATTCAAATTTTTAGTTCAAGTCATTTTTAATCCAAACTAAACACTCAAATATAATCCCCAAGCATCACTGAATCTATTCAAATCAGTTTCAAGCTTTGAAACTCAAAGAATCGAGCACTACACCTCACGGTTTGCTCGAACTAAAACTTACAAAAATCTCATCATACATGCATGTTTAACAAGATGTAGACATATATTTGAGTTTAGTATGAGGTTCTGATCATTTCTGGAAGTTTAATTGAGATTTGGATGCGTGTACACGAAACCACCATTTTAGGGTTCTTCATCTCAAAATTAGGACTTTTCAAATTAGGCAAAATTTCAGGTTCAAATAGGTCCCATTGAATTCGTATGGACCAGACGAGTTAAACCATGGCATCGCGCCAAATTTATATGCGTTTTGCTCGTATTCGCTATTTTTGCATGTGTAATAGGTTTGAGCTTTTACACCACCTGCAAATGAACGGTGTAAAAGAGTGGTTCTGATGAAGAAGATGATGCGTGGCTCCTTCCCATTGGTTGGAGGGCGCGCGCGTGTTTTTTTAAAATAACGTTTGATTCAGTGCTTTGCAGGTTCTGTACACATCATGTTCCTCAAAATCTGAACCATCAGATCATGCCAGTTACTCATCCAACGCACCAAGACACGCTCCATGATATAGACTCTTAAGCCAACCACACATAATCATTTTTTTTATATTTTCTATTTTATTTTATTTTCTTTACAAAATTAATTTAAAATAGTTTAAAAAATCAAAAAAAATATAATAAAAATATTTTTAGGCTTATAAAATAATCTATTATTTTTTGACATAAAAATATTTTATTTTTCTTAATAATTAGAATATTTTGTTTAATTAATTAGTATATATTTATATATTTGCTCTTTAATTATTTCAACCAATCAAAAAATCATAAAAAATTTGTTCTTTTTTTGTTAAATTTAGTTTATATATTATAGACTAATTTTGTACATATTTAGAATATTTTTCTCTTTAAGTTTTAATTATTTGTGTAATTATTTGCATAATTATATGATTATTTAACTTAATAGTTTTCAAAACAATTTCAAAAATTCCAAAAAAATTAGTTTTATTTTAAAATTAATTAATAAGCATTTTGAATATATTTTAGACTTAATTTTTAGGTTTAAATTTTATTTCCACCTTTTTCTCATTTTAATTAAATTAATCATGCATTAATTCTAATTAAAATCAATCATACAAAAAATCCAAAAATATTTCTTTTATCTTATTGCAATTTAAATTCCTAGATAAGTGTATAGGTTGTCAAATTTATGTAAATAGCGTAGTTTACATTTCCCGCACAATCGATGTAATAGCGTAGATTTACTTTCCGCATTTTACATTCCCGAATTTTAATTTCAGTATATATATATATATAAAACTGCGTGTATGTCAAAGATAAAAATTGAAGCGTTAGATCACTAACTTCAAAGATAAAATATTTGAATCAAAACACAATCACACTTGTACCTCTTAGGGTAATCCCTCTTTTACTCTTTTCAAAATCAAAATCAAATTCTACTGTTTCAAATGCAAAATCGAACTTTCGTTTACATTCGATGAAAGGAGAATTTTCTAAAGGAAATAGGAAAAGACCTTATAACTTAGGGTAGACCTCCTAATTGCTTGCTTAAATCAAACAAACAAATGTCTCATATACCGTTGTTTTTCAAAATAAAAATTTCAGAAAAGACAATACTTGGTATATATCCAAACAAGGATCATTACGAAGTTAACGTTCTTTTTTTTCAAAACATCTTTCGAAAGATAAAATCCTTTGTATACATCCGCACAAGGATCATTACAAGGTCAAATTACAAAGGTATTTTTGAAATCACATACAAGCATTTCAAGGCAAGAGAAAAATGATTCAAAACAAGTGAGCTAAGCAATTAAGAGCCCATGGATAACCATGGATACAAAGGGTGCTAACACCTTCCCTTTCTATAACCTACCCCCTTACCCAAAATCTCTTAAAGGTCTTTTTCTGTTTCTTTTATAAACCTTTCCTTAATTGGATAAAATAAAAGTCGGCGGCGACTCTCTGATTTTCAAAAACACAAAAGCAAAAAAGAAGAGTGTCAGTTCGTATATCGCTCCACGAGAGGTATGGTAAAAAACCGAGGGCGACAGAACTGGCGACTCTGCTGGGGAATTCAAAAAAAACAAAATGTTTTCAAAAGGGGTTACCTTAGAGTTTAGATCACTTCGATGTTTTCAATTGCTTGACTTGATTGCTCTATTTTTCAAAGGTTTGATTGGGTATTTGCTTGTGTGAAAGATTCTAACCCAAATCTCGAGATACCTTAAGTATGTGACAATAGACCAAGGAAACTGTACGGCATGTACCGATACGGTTGATCTGGTAGTCACCGTTAGTGCGACACTTTGGTTTATACTGATATCCCTTGAAAACGATCAAGGAGTATGTTAGGCTTCCGAAATGTCATTAAACACTAATTTGTCTTAGAACCTTTTAGTTGAACTTGACTTGTGGCCTATTAAATGGCTAGCTTTGAAATTGATCAAAGTTAGTTATCCTCGAGGAATATTTTGATCGGCCGTCCGAGCGCCGTATTGAGATGTTGTCTCCAAGGATCATAGAACCCAAAAAACTATTCTTGGACAGGTTTTAACCAACTCAACTTCAGTGGGGAGGGTATCACCTATGAACTTCATGCAAGCCTTTAAACCTAAGGCTATTGTTTGATTTGTTTGTGTATGCCACATGTTTGACATCATGACATCATAAGCATCATAAGAATATCATTTTCTCACTAATCATTTCAAGGATCGAAGAGTTTACCTTTGTTCTATTATTGCAGGTAATGACTCCCGCTACCAGAGATTACATCCGAATCAACATTTCAACGGTGCCATCTGAACTTAAGGACTTAATATCAGAATTTCCCAGGAATGCTCAATTCACCGAAAATCACGGTCACCTACTCCATTTGGTTACCTCAAAATTTGAAGAAGACATGATACGGATCCTGTTCCAGTTCTTTGATCCCGAATATCATTGTTTTACATTTCCTGATTACCAGTTAGTACCCACCTTGGAAGAAATTTTTGAACTAATTAGATTACCTGTTCGAGATCAATTACCTTTCACTGGTTTAGAAAAGATTCCGAAACCTGAAATCATTGCTGCTGCCTTACATTTACGAAAGTCAGAAATCGAGTCCAATTGGGAAACAAAGAGTGGAGTCAAGGGTTTGCTTGCTAAGTTCTTAATGGAAAAGGCTCGATTACTACTAAAAACCAGAAGTTACCTAGCTTTTGAGGAAGTTGTGGCTCTTTTGATCTATGGGCTGGTTTTGTTCCCTAATCCCGACCAGTTCATAAGTGTGCACATCATCAATATTTTCTTAACCCGTAACCCGGTACCTACCTTGCTGGGAGACATTCTACATTCTCTACACACTCGTACCATGAAGAAATAAGAAACTCTTATGTGCTGTGTACCACTACTGGCTAGATGGTTTACATTACACCTTCCCCGATCAGTGTTGAGAAATGAACAAAGGATGCAATGGTCTTGCAGGATTATGTCTTTGTCTCATTCAGATATCCGGTGGAACAACTTCTTTCAAAGAGACATTACTATCATTGACCATTGTGGAGAGTACCCTAATGTGCCACTCCTTGGCATCAAGGGAGGCATCACTTACAATCGCTCTTTAGCTTTACGCCAATTCGGATATGCACGGAGAAACGGTCCTCACGACATGATTATCCGTGGCATTGTGTTTGATTACGAAGATGAATCCCACAAACATCGACGAAGGTTTATACATGCGTGGGGAAGTGTCTATAGAGTAGAAAGCAAAACTTTAGGGCAATGGAATTCTATTCCTATGGAACCATACCTGAGATGGGTGCGTGCTCATGCTCAGAAGTTCTTCATGCCATATCCCGCTATTCTACCTGTGACTATTGAGCCAGAAGTCGAAGGAGACGAACCTCGAGTTATTCTACATCCGGACATGCCAACTGACCTGGAAGAGCTGCAAAAATCTTGGGTTCAACTAAAAGAGGAAAGAGACACCTTCAAAGCACACTGTCAAGACTATGAGAGGAAAGTGTTGGAGCTCACCAGACAACTCCAAGAAGAACAGCAGATCAACACATTCCTGGGTGCAAAGAGAAAGCGTCCATGGGAGACCTGAAGGATCCTTCATTTTCTTTATTTCTGTTTTGTAAGCCCGAAAGAGGCAAAGGAAAAAAAAAAGAGAAAAAAAAGAAATAAATTGTTTAACTAATAGATGTTTGTTTCTCCTTTGTGTTAACAAATCTAAATTCCAAGATCCTTGAAAACATTGCATATGCATTTCATTCATAAACATTGCATAACAGGTTCACATGACAGGTTTCTCATCTCCTCGCTGTTTATTTCAGTTAGAAGAGATGGATTCCGAAACAAGCGTCAAGAATCTTGAAGCACAGAACGCCCAAGTTCAGGTAGCAATTCTGGAGCTAGCAAAGGGGCAACAAGAACTGAAAGCCCTGATAATCAAGAAGAAAAAGAAGCCCAAAGGATCTGTAGGCCTAGGTCACCTTGTAAGGAAGATCAAAATCCCAGTCAAAAGGCCCAAAAAGCCACCGATCCCTAAAATAGTCGGTGAAGGTGAAGGAGACAATCACAGTAACCAGGGTTCTGCCAAACCCTCTCTCTCTTCTAACGAAGAAGATTATCATTCCGAAGACGAACAGGGTAATGTCAGCAGTTGGAAGAACGCATGAAAGCTATGGAGATACAAAAAATACCTGGTTTAGACTTCAATGATCTTGGACTCGTCTCAGATATCGTTATCCCTCCAAAGTTCAAAGTTCCTGTCTTTGCAAAGTATGATGGAGTTTCTTGCCCAAAACTACACCTAAGGTCCTATGTAAGGAAGATACTACCTCATACAGCAGATAACAAATTATGGATTCATTTCTTCCAAGAAAGTCTGTCGGGTACACAACTCGAGTGGTACTACCAACTGGAAAGTACAAAAGTTCATACCTGGGAAGATTTAGCTGTTGCTTTTTACAAACAGTATCAATACAATGCTGACCTTGCACCAACCCGTACTCAACTACGAGGCATGTCTATGGCACCAAAAGAAAGTTTCAAAGGGTATGCACAAAAGTGGAGAGATCTGGCTGGAAGGGTTCAACCACCCTTATCTGATCGCGAGCTGGTCGACATGTTCATGGGCACTTTAACTGGCCCTTTCTATAGTCATTTGCTGGGAAGCTCATCATCAGGTTTCACTGACCTGATATTAACTGGAGAACGTGTCGAAAGCGGCATTCAAAATGGAAAAATTCAAATAGGCTCTTCCTCTGGTACTACAAAAAGGCCCATCAGTGGGAGAAATGAAGTCAATACAATGCACAGTCAGAAAGGTCGCAAAAATGAGCATCACCAATCTGTAGGGGCAGTTCTAACCTCCGCATCTGCACCTCAAAAAGATCAACCGCCAAAATATACGCGTAGACCAGATGCCCCTAGAAGAAATTTCACCAGAATCAATATGCCAATCTCTCAAGCATTGCAGCATTTGTTAAAAGCAGATCTGATCACAATAAAAGACCCTCCGAAGAATGTCAACACTTCCTCTCCAAGTTATCACCCCGATGCAACATGTGCATATCATTCCAACTGTCCAGGACATGACGCAGATCACTGTTGGGCCCTGAAAAATAAAATACAAGACATGATAGATGCTGGGGAAATTGAGTTCGATCCTCCGGAGACTCCAAATGTCATCACTACACCTATGCCGAAACACGACAAGACCATTAACGCTATCATAGACACTGTTTACATCTATGATGTGAGAGAATTGTCAACTCCGCTCCTTGAAGTCAAAAGAAAATTAATCCGAGCTGGTTACTTTCCAGGTTGTGACCCTGATTGCTTTTATTGCGCACACCTACCCAATGGTTGTGAAAATCTGAAAATAGGAATTCAAAAGTGGATGGATCGCCGTATCATTATGTTTGAGAGGCTCCCTTCTATGGACGATTTATGCGAAGTCTTTTCAAACGGGATGAGAATAGAGGATGTCTCAGTGGTTTCTAACATACCATTGAAAATCCCTATCAAAGCTCCTTTCAAAATTTCTGCTGCACCCAAAGTGGCATCTGTCATCATCACCAGTCCAACTCCATTTCCATACTCCTCAGACAAAGCTGTCCCGTGGAGTTATGACACTAATGTTTATATCCATGGAGTTAAGCAAGATACCTTGACTGAAGAGGCCATGAATTTCACTACGCCAACTGTTGATAATATTGTGGGTACTAGCAAGATTACAAGAAGTGGAAGGATCTTTTCACCAGACATTTCTCCAAATGTTGCTACTAATCCAGTCCAGGTCCCAGTTCCTAATCCAGATATCGACGCTCGAGGCAAAGAGCCACTAGTTGAACCAGTTCAAATAACCGGTGGAAGTCACTGTTGAAGATCTGTCGAAACAAGAAATGGAGGAAATATTGAAAATCATCTGCAAGAGTGATTACAATATTGTCGAACAGCTGGGGCTCACTGCTTCAAAAATATCAATTCTATCTCTGTTAAAATATTCCGAAGCTCATGCCAAAGCCCTGATGAAGTTCCTGAAAGCTGCACATATGCCACAAGAGATTTCAGTCGATCAATTTGAAAATTGTGTTGCCAATCTAACAGTGAATAATGGTCTCGGTTTCTCTGATGTTGATCTAACCCCTGCTGGAAAAAATCACAATAAAGCCCTACACATCTCTATTGAATGTAATGGCACCACTCTATCTCATGTGCTGGTAGATAACGGTTCCTCTTTGAACGTGTTACCAAAAGCAGTACTGGAAAAGCTTGACTTCGAAGGAATTGTGTTGCAACCAAGTGATGTTGTGGTAAGAGCCTTCGACGAGTCAACAAGAACAGTGTACGGAAAGGTGAATCTCCCAATCCGAGTGGGCTCTCAGATCTTTGATTCTACCTTTTACGTAATGGAAATTCACCCAGCATATTCCTGTTTACTAGGACGCCCTTGGATACATGGGGCAAATGCTATAACTTCTACCCTACATCAGAAGTTGAAGTATCCAGTAAAAGGAAAGATTGTCACAGTTTATGGTGAAGAAGAATATGTGGTTAGCCACCTAAGCAACTCCAAGTATGTTGAGTTGGACGACGAATTCATCGAAACTCCCTGCCAATATTTTGAGGTGGTCTCTCCAGATGTCTCTACTACCAAACATATTTCTTCTACTCCTGCTTCAAAAATAACTCCAACTATGGCTTCTCTCAAAGATGCCAAAGCTGTGATCGAAGAAGGTGGTTGCACAGTATGGGGACAGCTCCTCGATGTACCTTACAAGTTCGATAAGATAGGCATGGGCTATGATAATGGAAATCAGAAGAACGATCAAAGTCCTCATTCTGGAGGATTAATGTCACATTTCATCAGCCAAGGAGTGAATGCTATTGAAGACGATGGAGTGTTCTTGAACCATATTATTCAGCCATATCCAAATGAAGTTCCACCCGTTTCCATGGAAGTTTGGGATACTTTGGGAGAACCAAGCGGCGGGTATGATTTTCTAGTAAAATATACTGCACCTCAGAGTTCTTTTATTGCTATGGAAGACATTACCCCAACTGGATGGGGTGATCAGTTTGAAGATTGCAAAAGTTTCACAAGTTCCATCACTGAGCAATACCAAGGTCCACCTAGTCCAAAAGAAGTCTGGGATACACTAGGAGAACCAAGTGGCAAGTATGACTTTATGGTGAAGTATTCTGCTCCCCTGAGCTCGCAGATCGCTATTGAAGACATCACCCCAACTGGATGGGACAACCATTTCGAAGACCATATGACATTCACAAGCCCTGACGCTCCTGAAGAAGCTTGGGAAACACCAAATAATGAGAATGATTTCCTGACACAATACACTGCTCCCCAGAATGCACAAGTCTCCCTTGAAGACATCATTCCAACTGGATGGGACAATCTTATCGGGTATCTCGCTCAGCCAACAGAGATATCTCAGCCTGGGCTCTCATATCCAGCAGAGTATATTACTTATCCTGAAAGATCACCGGCTCATTTCCCCACCAAAGAAATCAATGCTGTGGAAGATGAAGAAGACAACTGCAACTGGAGCAGCTGGATACTCCCTGCTCACGACAATGGATTGAACAACTGGGAAGTTGAGGATGTGATCTCCTTTGATCAGGAGTAAATGCAATTTCGTGTTTTCGTTGTTTATATTGTTCAAAGATAAAAATGGTTCCTGTACTATCGAACCATGAACTTGAAAGTCGTGTGCCTTGCCCGAAGCACACTGGTCCTTTTTATAAGGGTTTGTCATATCATGATCATGTTCATTCAATAAAATCATGGGATGTTTGCATATTCAAATTTTGTGATCCTTTTTCTTTCTTTGCTTTATTCATTTTTCAAATAGCTATGTGTTCTTACACACACCCACATAAAGAAATGCAGATTCACATTCACTATGGATCCTGTTGATAACGATTCTGCTATTGCCAGTCATGACTTTGAAAATCCGATCTACCAAACTGAGGACGAAAGTGAGGAAGATTGTGAAGTACCAAGAGAACTTGCAAGGCTGTTAGAACAAGAAGAAAAGACTATACAGCCGCATGAAGAACCAATTGAGGTTATCAACTTGGGAAGTGACGAAGAAAAGAAAGAAGTCAAGATAGGGGCTGATCTAGAAAACAGTGTCAAGCAAAGACTAATTCAAATGTTACAAGACTACGTTGAGATATTCGCTTGGTCCTATGAAGATATGCCTGGCCTTGAAACAGACATTATGGTTCATCGCCTGCCAATCAAAGAAGGTAGCACTCCAGTTAAGCAGAAACTGCGGAGGAGTAGGCCCTATATGTCAAAGAAGATCAAAGACGAGGTTGAGAAGCAATTCAATGCTGGCTTTCTGAAAGTTGTGAGTTATCCTCCTTGGATAGCTAACATAGTGCCCGTGCCTAAAAAAAACGGGAAAGTCAGAATGTGTGTAGACTACAGAGATCTGAATCGGGCAAGCCCCAAGGATGATTTCCCTTTACCTCACATCGATGTACTAGTTGACAATACCGCACAATGCAAGGTATTCTCCTTCATGGATGGTTTCTCAGGGTACAACCAAATCAAGATGGCATCCGAAGACATGGAAAAAACAACCTTCACAACACCCTGGGGAACCTTTTGTTACAAAGTAATGCCCTTTGGTTTAAAGAATGCGGGAGCTACATATCAGCATGCAATGGTAGCTCTGTTCCATGATATGATTCATCAGGAAATAGAGGTTTACGTGGATGATATGATTGCGAAGTCCAACACCGAAGAAGAACACCTGGGTCATCTGCACAAGCTGTTTGACAGACTCAAGAAATACAGGTTACGACTGAATCCGAACAAGTGTACCTTTGGAGTAAGATCCGGTAAACTCTTAGGTTTCATCGTCAGCAGCAAAGGCATTGAAGTTGATCCTGCCAAGGTCAAAGCCATTCAAGAAATGCCTATACCTCGTACCGAGAAACAAGTCAGAGGATTCCTGGGACGTCTGAATTACATCGCCAGATTTATTGCCCATATGACTACTACTTGTGTGCCGATCTTCAAATTGTTGAAGAAAGATCAAGTGGAAAGATGGAATGACAAATGTCAGTTAGCCTTTGATAAGATCGAAGAATATCTTCAAAAACCGCCAATCTCGTTACCACCAGTGGAAGGCAGACCTCTGATAATGTACCTAATTGTGTTAGAAGATTCAATGGGGTGTGTAATGGGGCAACATGACGAGTCCGGCCGAAAAGAGCATGCAATCTACTATCTTAGCAAAAAGTTTACCGATTGTGAAACAAGATACTCACTGCTCGAGAAAACTTGCTGTGCCTTAGCATGGGAAGCTCGCCGACTAAGACAGTATATGCTAAACCATACCACTTTCCTGATCTCCAAAATGGATCCTATCAAGTATGTGTTTGAAAAACCTGCTCTCTCTGGAAGAATAGCAAGATGGCAAATGATCTTAACAGAGTATGACATCCAGTACACTTCACAAAAAGCAATCAAAGGAAGTGTGGTAGTTGATCATCTGGCTCATCAAGTAGTGGATGATTATCAAGCATTGAACTTTGCCTTCCCAGATGAAGACATTATGATAGTCATTGATTACGAACAACCAGGACCGGAAGAAGGACCCGAGCCAGGATCCCGATGGACTATGGTTTTTGATGGAACTTCTAATGCACTCGGCAACGGCATCAGAGCTGTGATCATTTCCCCTGCAGGAGGTTATACACCATTCATTGCCAGATTATGCTTCAATTGCACTAACAATATAGCCGAGTATGAAGCATGTATTATGGGTCTCAAAGCTGCAATCGATCTAAGAATCAAGTTCCTGGAGGTCTACGAAGACTCGGCGCTTGTAATTTATCAAGTCAAAGAGGAATGGAACACGAAGCACCCGAATCTAATTCCTTACAAAGAATATGTGCTGAGCTTGATTCCTTACTTTGAAGAAATCACTTTTGAACATATCCCGCGCGAAGAAAAACAACTGGCTGATGCCTTAGCTACCATGTCATCTATGTTCAAAGTCAGGTGGGACAATGAGGCGCCAATGATCACCATTTACAGACAGGATGAACCAGCCTATTGCAATGAGATCAATGCCGAAGGAATGGAAGAAAAACCATGGTTCCATGAAGTAAAAAGGTATCTCGAAGCTTAAGAATACCCTGAAGGGGCATCCATTAACGACAGAAAGTTTCTAAGAAGATTTGCTGCCAAATTCTTTCTAAGTAATGGAACCCTATACAAACGCAACCATGACTCGACTTTGCTTCGTTGTGTAAATAAGAAGGAAGCAGAACAGATTATGGAAGACATACACGATGGTGCCTTTGGTACTCATTCAAGTGGACATACAATGGCTAAAAAGATCTTAAGAGCAGGTTATTATTGGTCTACCATGGAGATAGACTGCCGTCATCACTCCAGAACCTGTCACAAATGCCAGATATATGCCGACAAAGTACATGTACCTCCAGTCCTGTTAAACGTCCTGACGGCTCCTTGGCCTTTTGCAATGTGGGGTATTGATATGATTGGAGAAATCAAGCCTACTGCCTCCTACGGACATCGTTTTATACTGGTCGCTATCGATTACTTCACAAAGTGGGTAGAAGCAGCTTCATTTGCTTCAGTCACCAAGAATGTTGTGGCCCGGTTTATCAAGCATAATCTCATTTGTCGGTATGGCATCCCTAAAAGGATCATCACAGACAATGGCACAAATTTAAACAACAGAATTATTACTGAACTCTGCACACAGTTCCAGATCAAACATCATAATTCCTCTCCATATCGACCAAAGATGAATGGCGCCGTGGAAGCTGCCAACAAGAATATCAAGAAAATCATACAAAAGATGACGGTAACCTATAAAGACTGGCACGGGATGTTACCTTTTGCTCTTCATGGTTATCGCACATCAGCGCGTACTTCAACAGGGGCAACTCCATTTTCCTTAGTCTATGGTATGGAGGCAGTTCTTCCAATTGAAATCCAGATTCCTTCCCTAAGTATTATGAAAGAAGCTGATCTAGACGAAGACGATTGGATTCAGACCCGGTTGGACCAGATAAACTTGATTGATGAGAAGAGGCTCGCAGCTATTTGTCATGGTCAGTTGTACCAAAAGCGCATAATTAAAGCCTTCAACAAGAAAGTCAAAAGTCAGGCATACCAAACCGGTGATTTGGTTGTCAAACGCATCATCCTACCACAAGGTGACCCCAGGGGCAAGTGGACTCCCACTTATGAGGGACCGTTTGTAATCAAGAAAATATTTTCCGGCAGTGCCATGTTGCTTACTACCATGGATGGCGAGGATTTCCCACATCCTGTAAATGCGGACATAGTCAAAAAGTACTTCGCTTAAAGAAAAGCTCGCTAAGTTGAAAACCTGAAAGGGCAACTTAGGCAAGAATGAGCGTCTCAGTGGATTGAAAACCTGAAAAGGCGATCCAGGCAAAAATTAGAGACTAAATAAATATCATCCCGGTAGGCTGAAAACCTGAAAAGACAGCCTAGGCAAAAGTTAGGGAATAAAGCGTACAACTCTATTCTGTTCGGCTACCTGTTCACCTTCAAGGTTCAACACATCAAAGGCACCGATCAGTCCAATTACTTTCTTTCAACAAGTGAGGGATGAGATGCTCGAAGACAGATTGGCAATAGCAGAATTGAAACTTGATTGGATTGTTTTCACATAGCTATTTCTCTTTATATATTTTTCAAAGCTTTATGACAATCTCCTACTACTAGGATTTTTGTCTCCTTGTACTAATCAGCCTATTATGGCTCTTTTTCAAAAAATCAATGCAGCTCAGGCTCAAAAATCAACATTTTCACTTTTTCTGTTTGAATACGTAAACGTCCCAAATGATAATTTTGAATGAACATGTGCATTTGAATATGATTGATGTTTACCAGAAAAAACAGGAATAGCATTCAGGTAATGTCCCCAATCATTTGGACATCATCCCGAAACCAGCATTAGAAGAAAAATCCCCAACAGAGATGCATTTCTCAGCAAATTCCTCAATGATATTTTTTTTTCCTTTCCAACAAAATGATTCAAGAAATCTTATTCCCCAACAGGGCTGTTCAAGAGTGCTATCCCCAGAAAGTGTGGTCTCCACACCAGGACTTGGTCAAATAGTGCATCGGAGGATTATGCATCTTCCTCATTCCCACTTTAAAGGGCATCAAAATCAGAACTTTCAAATTATCTTTCATCCCCGAGCAGTAGTCAAAGATCCTCCAACAGAGCACCCTGGTTCTCAAAGAAGGTCCCCAGCCGAGTATACTCGAGCAAGACGACAAAAATCATCAGCAATCACAATGCCTTCATTTCTAAATGGCTAGCAGGGATTTATTTTCCCAACCAGAAGCTTGATACGCTCAAGACTCCATACATCATACATCATACACATATTCATACACACCATATAATGTTTCATGACAGACGCCAACATAACATGCGTATTTCTCCTTTAGTTCAAGAATCTCATACATTACATGCATTGCATGTCACTAACTTGATTTTTTCAGGTGGACTAATAGCTTCAGATCACATGCAGTGTTCCCCTGAATTCTATTCAGACAAGTAGTCCTCTCAGATATAATCAAGCCGAAGATTCATTCTGAAGAGATCTCTCTTTCCAAATCACCTATCAACTCAAAAACATACCAACATAGATCTAAGTCGATACCTCTGACAGTTCCACAACGATCTACCATCAAAGATCTAAAGTCGATACCTCAAACGGTTCCACAACAATTTACCATTAACGATCTAAAGCTGATACCTTGGACGGTTCCTTAATGATCTATAAACATAGATCTAAGTCGGTACCTTGAACGGTTCCTTAATGATCTACCATCAAAGATCTAAGTCGATACCTCAGACGGTTCCACAACGATCTACCATCAAAGATCTAAAGTCGATACCTCAGACGGTTCCACAATGATCTACCATCAAAGATCTAAAGTCGATACCTCAGACGGTTCCACAACGATCTACCATCAAAGATCTAAAGCTGATACCTCAGACGGTTCCAGAACGATCTACCATCAAAGATCTAAAGCTGATACCTCAGACGGTTCCTCATAGATCAAATTTCAAAATCTAAAGCGGAAAAACTTTGGACAGTTCCGTAACGATCAGCCTCCAAGACTTAAAGCGGTAACCTCGGACGGTTCCGAAACGGTCTACGCAGAGGCTTTCAAATCCTTCATCAAGATATAATCAATGGATTCATTCTGATGAACAAACCATCAACACATTTTCCAGATGGCATCTGAAAGCCCATCTCAGGTAATGTTTCGATCTGCCAACAACATTTCCCAGACAACATTCAAATGCAATTTCCAACATCACATCCGGTGGAGGTAAGTGCAAATTTTCAAGGCATCTAAAATATTCAATCATCTTCTACCTTCAGATTCCAAACGGTCTATTCAATCATCTTCTGCCCGCATCTTGTTTCAAGAAAACTTCTATCTAAAAATTGGGAGTTTCATATAATCCTGGATTTTATTTCATAAATATCCTAATTTATGAACACTCGGTTTTTAGAATTTTTCTTATACGGCATTTTGGCTCGCTGTTGAATTCATTCTTACGCAAACGCCAATTACTGTTTATCATTTCACACACGCTGTTTATTTGAGACTTATTTGCAGATAAATAGTACTGACGCAGTTGGTACAGAATTAAATCTTTTGCAGGCGCAGAGTCCGGGGATTCAGACTGTACTGACAACAAGTAAATTATTATTAACTTTTGTTTCCCACTAATTTTTGTACTATATTCTATTATTTTCAAAATCTTTTTCTTTCTCTTACTTTCAAAATCAAATCCTAACTTTATTCTATACATCTCTTTTTTCAAACCCTACCATACACTTTCTTTCAAATCCTACTACCACTCTAATTTTCCTTTTTTTGTACGGAATCACTTCATTCCCCAACGTCTCTATCCTTCTTTTCACTCTATAAATACATCTCATTTTTTCCATAAAATCTCACATCAAATTCTAACTCATCTCTCAAATTTCTACATCATATTCATTCTCTCTTCTTCCCCGGCAAAAATGGCGAAGCGGATGGAAACTTGTTTTCTTATGGTCATCACCGTTGTGGTGGTAATCATGTCCTTTTTCTGTCTGCATAGTCCTGAAAAATGTGGACCTGGGTTGTTTACACTCCCTATCATCTATATGTTATTATTTATAGCATGGGTTATTAATCGTCATTCTTAAAGTTTGTCGTATCTTGTGTTTTTAAATAATGTACCGTTTACTCGTCGTACTGTTCATTATATTATGTAATATTTGTACTATCAGTATTAAATGTCGTACTATCTGTCGTACTGTTGTTTAATTATTAAGATAATATTTTGTGTGTTTTCTGCCAGTTAAATATTTATTTTTCTGTACATTAAATTTTTTTCAGGGTTATTATCGGTAATTTCGTCCGCATACAGTATATATTATTTATTTATTATGTCTGTGTTTTTCTAACAACTCATGTATATAAATTTTCACCATTAACACAACAAAAAAAAAACAAAAAGAAAAATTAACTTTGACTGTTGAATTTTCACTTTAACTGCTTCGTTAATGCCTGGACAGTCAGTTGACAGTCAAACCCGCTGACAGTGCAATTCTCCGTGTTTTGTACCATCAATCAAATCAATCTTTAGCATTTCAAAATTCCAAGATTTTTTTTCTAGAAGTCTTCTGAATATCACATGATTAGCAAAGACTCAGCACTGCACAAAAATCAGGTACGCTTAACTGTCTCCTACGCGAACAGTCCCTAACTAGGGTTTTTTGTTTTTTTCAGAAGAACAAGTTTTTTGAGACCTCAAATGGATTTCATGGACTTCCATATATCTCAAAGTACCACCATACAAATTTTCAAACTTCAATTCGCTCAGACGCGCAGTCAGCAGCTCAAACAATCAATAGACGACCAGTTTGACCGAAAAGTCAACAGACTGTCAAAAATGAAATTTTTTGTCAATATCCATATTTTGTCAAAAGATTCATCATTTGATCATTGGTTGATCATAATTCATCAAGGAAAGATAAAAAATCAGCAAAACCCTAAGTTTCAAAATTAGGGTTTTCTCCTAAAAAGTCAACTGAACTTTGACAGGTCATAACTCTCTCATCCTTCATCCAAAAAATTCCAACCAAAGCTCATTTTAAAGGAAATTCAATTATCTTTCAAATTCAATTGGTCCCATGGTCATTAGATTCACCATTTGAAAAATATGAACCAAGACATTACAGGTCATTTTCAAAGTCAACAAAAAGTGGTTTTTTGTCAAAGGCCATAACATCAAGATAACTTCTCCAAATGAAAAAAAAGTTTCCAAAGTGGCTTGTAGAGGACATCTTTAGGTTTCTAAAAAGTACAAGAACTCCTTCATATGATAAAAATTGAGGGATTTATGCCTTGTTGAAGTTGGCTATTTTTTGGGAAAATGCATGAAATCAACATTGATCAAAAGTGTTTTTTTTCCAAAAGAGACCAAGTTTCCATGATTCAAACATGCTTCCAACAATGCTAAGGGCCTCCCACGACCAACCTTAGGCCCATAACATTTTATTTCTTTTTTTGGTTTAATTTTATTACATTTAAGATTAAATTGAAAAAGAAATGGAAGGATAATGTTATGTAGCTTGGATCTTAAGCATGAGTCATCAAGAAACATTCAAAGTTCTGCCCCAAAGAGATGGTACAGCAGAAGATTGAATAAAATTGAGCCATGGTTGCTTGAATTCAAAGCTACATATTATTAAAAAAGTCAAAATTCAACAAAAGCACTTATTGCTTCTTAGCTTAGTTTTTAAGTGCTTCTCTGCCTATAAATGAAGTAGAACACTTCATCAATAAGAGGACACGAAATCAGAACCTTACTCTTGCTTGTATCACTCATAAATCAAATTGAAATTTTCAAAGAAACTTGAAATTCGAATTTTTAGTTCAAGTCATTTTTAATCCAAACTAAACACTCAAATACAATCCCCAAGCATCACTGAATCTATTCAAATCAGTTTCAAGCTTTGAAACTCAAAGAATCGAGCACTACACCTCACGGTTTGCTCGAGCTAAAACTTACAAAAATCTCATCATACATGCATGTTTAACTAGATGTAGACATATATTTGAGTTTAGTATGAGGTTCTGATCATTTCTGGAAGTTTAATTGAGATTTGGATGTGTGTACATGAAACCACCATTTTAGGGTTCTTCATCTCAAAATTAGGGCTTTTCAAATTAGGCAAAATTACAGGTTCAAATAGGTCCCATTGAATTCGTATGGACCAGACGAGTTAAACCATGGCATCGCGCCAAATTTATATTGCGTTTTGCTCGTATTCGCTATTTTTGCAGGTGTAATAGGTTGGAGCTTTTATACCACCTGCAAATGAACGGTGTAAAAGAGTGGTTCCGATTAAGAAGATGATGTGTGGCTCCTTCCCATTGGTTGGAGGGCGCGCGCGTGTTTTTTTAAAATAACGTTTGATTCAGTGCTTTGCAGGTTCTGTACACATCATGTTCCTCAAAATCTTAACCATCAGATCATGCCAGCTGCTCATCCAACGCACCAAGACACGCTAGTCCATGATATAGACTCTTAAGCCAACCACACATAATCATTTGTTTTATATTTTCTATTTTATTTTATTTTCTTTACAAAATTAATTTAAAATAGTTTAAAAAATAAAAAAAAATAGGCTAAATTACAGTTTTGGTCCCTCTGTTTTGGGTTTTTCACGATTTTGGTCCCCCTATTTTCTTTTTAAACAGTTTTGGTCCCCCATCCCAATTTTGATGCATCTGTTCATGCACTGTTCATGTACGGACATGTACTGTTCATGGACAAAATTGGGATGGGGGACCAAAACTGTTTATAAAGAAAATAGGGGGACCAAAATCGTGAAAAACCTAAAACAGGGGGACCAAAACTGTAATTTAGCCAAAAAAATATAATAAAAATATTTTTAGGCTTATAAAATAATCTATTATTTTTTGACATAAAAATATTTTATTTTTCTTAATAATTAGAATATTTTGTTTAATTAATTAGTATATATTTATATATTTGCTTTTTAATTATTTCAACCAATCAAAAAATCATAAAACATTTGTTCTTTTTTTGTTAAATTTAGTTTATATATTATAGACTAATTTTGTACATATTTAGAATATTTTTCTCTTTAAGTTTTAATTATTTGTGTAATTATTTGCATAATTATATGATTATTTAACTTAATAGTTTTCAAAACAATTTCAAAAATTCCAAAAAAATTAGTTTTATTTTAAAATTAATTAATAAGCATTTTGAATATATTTTAGACTTAATTTTTAGGTTTAAATTTTATTTCCACCTTTTTCTCATTTTAATTAAATTAATCATGCATTAATTCTAATTAAAATCAATCATACAAAAAATCCAAAAATATTTCTTTTATCTTATTGCAATTTAAATTCCTAGATAAGTGTATAGGTTGTCAAATTTATGTAAATAGCATAGTTTACATTTCCCGCACAATCGATGTAATAGCGTAGATTTACTTTCCGCATTTTACATTCCCGCATTTTAATTTCAGTATATATATAAAACTGCGTGTATGTCAAAGATAAAAATTGAAGCGTTAGGTCACTAACTTCAAAGATAAAATATTTGAATCAAAACACAATCACACTTGCACCTCTTAGGGTAATCCCTCTTTTACTCTTTTCAAAATCAAAATCAAATTCTACTATTTCAAATGCAAAATCGAACGTTCGTTTACATTCGATGAAAGGAGAATTTTCTAAAGGAAATAGGAAAAGACCTTATAACTTAGGGTAGACCTCCTAATTGCTTGCTCAAATCAAACAAACAAATGTCTCATATACCGTTGTTTTTCAAAATAAAACTTTCAGAAAAGACAATACTTGGTATATATCCAAACAAGGATCATTACGAAGTTAACGTTCTTTTTTTTCAAAACATCTTTCGAAAGATAAAATACTTTGTATACATCCGCACAAGGATCATTACAAGGTAAAATTACAAAGGTATTTTTGAAATCACATACAAGCATTTCAAGGCAAGAGAAAAATGATTCAAAACAAGTGAGCTAAGCAATTAAGAGCCCATGGATAACCATGGATACAAAGGGTGCTAACACCTTCCCTTTGTATAACCTACCCCCTTACCCAAAATCTCTTAAAGGTCTTTTTCTGTTTCTTTTATAAACCTTTCCTTAATTGGATAAAATAAAAGTCGGTGGCGACTCTCTGATTTTCAAAAACACAAAAGCAAAAAAGAAGAGTGTCAGTTCGTATATCTCTCCACGAGAGGTATGGTAAAAAACCGAGGGCGACACTTAAGAACAATGCAGAATGTCAATTAGGTCTTGTTTCTTTGATCGAGCCAACTTCTATTGATCAAGCTCTAGAAGATCCAGACTGGATAATTGCCATGCAAGAAGAACTAAATCAGTTTACAAGGAATGATGTATGGGATCTGGTTCCTAGACCAAAAGGATTTAACATCATTGGTACAAAGTGGGTTTTCAGAAATAAGCTAAGTGAGAAAGGAGAAGTGGTAAGAAACAAAGCCAGACTGGTGGCTCAGGGTTATAGTCAACAAGAAGGTATTGACTATACAGAAACCTTTGCACCAGTGGCCAGGTTAGAATCTATTCGCTTATTAATTTCTTTTGCCACTCAACATAACATCACTCTGTATCAGATGGAGGTTAAGAGTGCCTTCTTAAATGGCTATATATGAGGAAGTCTATGTCCACCAACCTCCTAGTTTTGAAGACTCTAAGTCTCCAGAACATGTTTTCAAACTTAAGAAATCATTGTATGGATTGAAGCAAGCTCCTAGAGCTTGGTATGAGAGATTAAGTTCTTTCCTTCTGAACAATGGTTTCACTAGAGGACAAGTGGATACAACTCTCTTCTGTAAAACGTCTTAGAAGGACATTTTAATTTGTCAAATATATGTTGATGATATTATTTTTGGAACATCTAATCAGGCTGAATTTGAAATGAGTATAATGGGAGAACTCAAGTATTTTCTTGGGTTTCAAATCAATCAAACTTCTGATGGAACTTATGTTCATCAAACGAAGTATGTGAAAGAACTTATGAAGAAGTTTAATCTTTCTGAAAGCAAAGAAGCCAAAACTCCTATGCATCCAATGTGTGTTCTAGGTAAGGATGAGGTAAGTAAGAAGGTAGATCAGAAGTTGTACAGAGGTATGATTGGATCTCTTCTATTCCTACCTGCTTCTAGACCTGACATTTTATTCAGTGTTTGTTTGTGCGCTAGATTCCAAAAAGCTCCTAGAAAATATCACTTAACTGCTGTTAAGAGAATTCTGAGGTATCTGAAAGGTACTACTAATGTTGGTTTAGTCTACAGAAGATCTAAAGAATACAACTTAGTAGGATTTTGTGATGCTGACTATGCTGGAGATAGAATTGAAAGGAAGAGTACTTCTGGAAGTTATCAGTTTCTTGGAAGTCACCTGATCTCCTGGTACAGCAAGAAGCAATCTACCATTGCCCTCTCAACAACAGAAGCAGAATATGTTGCTGCTGCTGGTTGTAGCACACAAATGCTCTGGATGAAGAGTCAACTAGAAGATTATCAAATATATGAGAGTAACATTCCTATTTTCTGTGATAATACTTCTACCATATGTTTATCTAAGAATCCTATCTTACATTCCAAAGCTAAACATATTGAGATTAAACATCATTTCATTAGGGACTATGTTCAGAAGGGTGTTCTTTCTTTAAACTTTGTGGATACAGACCATGAATGGGATGATATCTTTACAAAACCCCTTGCTGAAGATAGGTTTAAGTTCATTCTGAAGAATATCAGTATGGATTTATACCCAGAATGAGAAGATGAAAAGGTCTTACGTATGGCTAAGTTATGAAATGTGTTGGGATTATATTTCTATAAGAAGTTCTGATAGTGATCAATTAGAAGTTCTGATTCTGTTATTACTAACGTTTCATTATCTAAGTTGATTCAGAATCTCTTTTAAAGCAAAACAGCTGTCACCAGTTTTCCAGAAAAATGAACACGTGTTCACTATTTTTGGACAAGCATGCGTGCAGTTGAGGAGACGCCGCCCTAGGTAACTGTGCAAATCATGTCATTTTGTCACTTCATCTCTCCTAACGTCATATCTCATTAAATGCAAATTGATCTCATGTTTTTCTGTAATCATTTCACTTAAAACATATTGCATTTATTATTTTCTTTTATCCAACCTTTTATATACTCCTCTTCATTTTCATTTCATCTTTTTACTCCCTCTCTCTTCATTCATCCCGCTCTTTCTTTTCTCATTCATCGCATAAACCCTAGTTTGTGTCTGCAACTTAGCATTTCACCATGAATCCTTCATCAAGTTCATCAAGCCAAGCAGAAATGTCTTCTACTCATCTAGTTTTCAGTAAGCGTGGTTATGCTCCGTTGAAGACCTGTTCCATTCCTACTTCAGAAATGGAAGTTCTTTGTGAATCCTCAGTGGATTTTGAAAATATGAAAGTACATAGTTTCAAACCTGATGCAAAGACAATGGCTCAAGGCTGGTCAAACTACCTTGATAGATTGATTGGACCAATTTATCCTGCTCTTGTGAAAGATTTCTGGGCTCATGCAACGGTTACCCCAACTGCAATCATCTCCTTCATGTTAGGGCATGAAGTTGTGATAAATGATAAGTTGATAAGGAAGCTATACAATCTGGATGATGAAGAAGGAAGTACTGGTCCTCTTCCTGGCAGAGTTTGTTGGACAACAGTTGAGAGACAAATATCTCATGCTACAGGTCTTGAATCTCATCAAACTGGTGTGTTGAAGGCATTCTACCAAGTTTGGGCTGAGATTATTCTGGGATCTCTTCATCATAGAAGAAGATCATTCTCCTCCGCTTACATCAATCCTGATCAGAAGTTTGCTCTTTTCTGCATTGGAAGAAGACTTGAACTCAACATCTCCAATATTCTTTTTTAGAATCTGAAGATGGCTGTTGGAGAGTCAAGAGATGAAGAACGTGAGAAGTATCCTCACCTTCCAAGAACTTCTATTCCTTTCGCCAGAATGATTTCAGACATTCTAATAGAAAGTGATTTGATGGATTCCCTAAGGACTATTGGAACGTCCAAGTTCTTTGGAGTCATTCAAGGGCACGTTATTAATGGTTTTGATCTGCAAAGGTTGGAACTTATCAGGGAGGTAACTTCTGTTCTTGTAATCTTTCCAGATATTCTGACCAGAAGAATTCCGGTTGAAGGTTTTGCTTCTTTATTTAAAGAATAACTTAAAAAGGTTGTTAAGCACTATCTGGAAGCTTCTGTAAGAGCTCAATCTTCCGTTGATCCTGCATGGATTCGTGGAAGAGTGCTTCCTTCTCTGGATGACCTTCAGAAGAAGGATAAGAAGAAGCAAGAAGCAAGGCTGAAGAGAAAGGCTCAAGAAGCAGAAGCCAAGCAAGCCAAGAAGCAAAGGATCACCTATGATCCTGACAAGGTCAATACCCCTGAATATCAACAGCAACACCTCAGAGAGTTTTTTGGTTCTGAAATAACTGGCAACTCCTCCAGGCATGTTTACACTCCTCCTTATGAACCTCAAACTTCTCTTCCCATCCCAAATAGTATCCAACCTCCTCCTTCTGAACCTCACAACATTTTCACCATACCAAATCCTCCCCCACCATCTCTTTCTACACCTGTTTTGAACCCCACACCACTAAATGTCTATCCCCCAACACCTTCTGACATTCCACCCTCATCAACCCTCCCCACAGATATTCCATCCTCTTCAACCACAACAATTCCACCTTCTCTATCCCATCCCTTACCTACCAGAAAATCCAACCCATATTGCCTCCTTTATCCTGACTACAAATTCACCTTCAACCCTCCTGAACCTGAACCTCATATCTACCTGGAGTTGTTCAGACATGAAGTTGTCAGTAGGCTGGATCTCTTGAGACATGCCTTCTTCAATTACCTTGATGATGTTTCTACTAGAAACCTTTGGAGAAGCTTTCGCCAAGATTTTCAGGTTGGAGCTATGGCTGTCCAAAAGAGACTAGTGGCTGTTGCACCTGGCTATGCTGGATATCTTCTAGAAGTTGATGATGGCAGATATTTTCATCCCATCAGAAACAGGAGATCGCTCGAGGAGAAAATGTTTGTTGATTAGTTCCTAGACAATCCTTGCAGGGATATTGTGGTCTGGAGACCTAAGTATCCAGTTCTGACTGGAGACTTCAAGTCACTGTTTGACTTTCTGAGGGAGAATCCTTCTGAGGAGGACCCAAATATAGTCATTCCAGAAGTTGTTGATCCTCCAGAAGTTGAAGGTCCTTCTGCTCCAAGGAATCTTGCTGCCATTCTTCAAGCTCTTGAGAATGGAGATTCTGATCTTCCTGCTCCAGAATATGAAGAAGATGCTTCTATGGGAGAAGCTGATGCTGAAGATCATCCTGCTGAGACTATTCCTGCTGAGGAAAAACAAGTTGATGATCTCACAATGGAAGCTGCAGTTGAGAATGTTGTCCCTCTGGACAGAAGTTGTGAAGCTTCTTCTGGTGAACCCTCTCTTCTGGCAAAGACTCTAGAGGTTATTCAGAAGAATCAAGCTGAGATGGCTTCTCGCATGGACAAGCAAGATGATATCAATGCTGAGTTCCACTCATTCATGGAGAAGCAGATTGAGGGCAATGCTGGGATTCATGACATGCTAGCCAAGATTATGTCTAAGCTAGGGTCTTCTTAGTCTGTTGTGTCTTAGCTGTTTCTTTGTTTCTTGCATCTGTCTTTTATGCATCTCCTTGTACCTTCTGATAATTCTCTTTTGCTATCAATGAAAATTATCCTCTTTTATCTCATTTTGTTTATTTTTCATCTGAATCTTTTGTGTTTTTGATGTTATGACAAAAGGGGGAGAAACTGTGATAAATGATCTGATTTATTTTATCAGTTGCTGGGAGTAAGTCTCCACATTTCTAACAGAACTTGCAAGTTCTATGTCTATTGAGTGTTTTTGCAGGATTGAAGACAATCTTAAAAGCTCAACATGAGAAGCAAAGACATGGGGAAAAGCAATTTTGTATAGAAACAAACTCATGGATATTGAAGCAAGCTGAGTACTGTAAAGCTTCAAGGATCAGAAGCAAGAAGGAAGAATGTTATGATATTCTGATGATAGAATATACTCTAACTCATTCTTATTCCTTATATGTTCTGATGCATGCTTTTGTTCTAAACATGCTCTGAAACATTAATGTTTTTGCTCTGATACATATTATATGTTCTGATACATATATTATGTTCTGATTCATTCATGCTCTGACTTTTGTCGTTTAGTTTGTTCTGTAACATTTCAGGATGTAGAGATGCTCTGATGATGCTCTGTTACATTCAACAATGTTTTGATACAATCTAGCATACAATTATTCAAGGAGAAATTCAAGCTCTGAAGTTGTCCTATGGAAGCAAGAAGCATAAGCTATGAATGTTTTGAAGATCTAAGCATATGTGATCGTCTCAACTGAAATGGAAAATACTCAGGGAAGTCCTTTATTTATAAATTTCTTCCATTATTTATCTCAGGGGGAGATTGTTAATCTCAGGGGGAGACATATTCACACACTATGTTAATATGCTTATGCTATAGCTGTGTAATTATCTTTAGCCGTCTGATATTCTGATTGCAAATTCATATCATTTATATATGTTTTTTGTCATCATGAAAAAGGGGGAGATTGTTAGAACAAGATTTGTTCTGATCAATATTCTTAGTTTTGATGATAACAATGAATATGAATTTTGTATGAGATAATGTGGTACTCTAATACTACGCAATTTCCATTTCAGGAATTACATAAAGAGTATGCACAAAATCAGCGCAAGAAGCACTGACTCAGAAGGTTCAGCATGCAACATCAGAACATGGTCTGGCAAGACATCAGAAGATGGTCAAGCAGAATCTGAACATGGTCTATGGAAGCATTAGAAGAACTTGAGATCAAAAGCAGGAGCACTGAAGTTCTCATGGTATCACGCTAAGAAGCACTTCAAGGTCAGAAGACAAGAAGATGCTCTGCACCAAGCTGTTTGACTCTGATGATATTTAAACGTTGTTTACACAAACATCATATCAGAAGCAAGTACAAGATGGCAGGCTACGCTGACTGACCAAAGGAACGTTAGAAGCTATTAAAGGCAACGTCAGTAGACACAACGAAAGCAAGGCTCGAGGTAGTTGACAAAAGAGTGAAACATTAAATGCAATGCTGTACGGATTACGCAAAGCATTAAATGCTCCCAACGGTCATCTTCTCAAACGCCTATAAATAGAAGTTCTGATGAGAAGCTGAATACAACACTTGCGCAAACTTACAGAAACGCTGTCAAATTCAAAAGCTTTCAAACTTCATCATCAACCTCACTACATTGCTGTTGTAATATCTTATTGAGATTAAGCTTAAACTTAAGAGAAAATCACAGTTGTGATAACAGCTTATTTAAGAAGCATTGTAACTCTTAAACGAATTTGTTTACATTAAGTTGTAAGAACTAGAATGATCAAGTTGTTGATCATAATACTCTAGAAAGTCTTAGAGGGTATCTAAGCAGTTTGTTCCTAGAGTGATCAGGTTGTGATCAGTATACTCTAGAAGACTTAGAAGTTGTCTAAGTGGAAAACCATTGTAATCTTGTGTGATTAATGGATTAAATCCTCAGGTGAGGTAAATCACTCCTAGGGGGTGGACTGGAGTAGTTTAGTTAACAACGAACCAGGATAAAAATCATTGTGCAAATAGTTTTTATCTTACAAGTTTAAAGCTACACTTATTCAAACCCCCCCTTTCTAAGTGTTTTTCTATCCTTCACTGTTCACCATGTTCCGCAACCCGGTTTGATAGGTTAGTGAGACACTAACTTACAAGAGTGGAGTTCTCATCCTGTTGGATACACAGAGCTTCCAACAAGCTCACAATATTAGCATTGTCTCCACCTTGGGCATCATCTTCCCCTTCATCCGTTGAAGTATCATTATCACCTTCCACATCTTCCATATAACTTTCCTCGTCACTATCAGCTCTTTGCACACCTGCATTGTTACTTCGTGCTATATATCGATACCGTTTTTGAGTTCTATCCCAGTGGAGACCCATCATGGTTAAAGTTTCATGAGTAAAATCTTGATCAATTAGTATCTTCACTAATGGTAGAATAGGGACACCAATGTATGCCTTATTAAGCACAAGTTGAATAAAGGACACATAGTGTAACGCCCGTAAATGTGTTTTTCTGTTTAATTTTGATGTTTGATGTATTTTCCTAAATTTTACCTTTTTTGAGTCGTGTCAGTCGGTAATAGTTCGGTATAGTAGATTATTATTTAATCGATGATTTTTACGTTTTCAGTAGTAGAAATATATATGACGTGTTATTTAGCGTTTTGGGGTTTTTCGGAGGAATTAAGTTTAGACCGTAAAGTAGATATTTTACTTAGATATTTTTATGGATGAATAGGAAGTAGGGGGAGAAAGAAAAGAGATAAGAGAGAAAAACCTGAAAAAGAAAAGAAGAAAGAAATAGAGAGAAAAGTGAGAAGAGAAAGAAGAGAAAAACAAGAGAAGAAGAATAAGAGAAAAATGTGGATATCTAAGCAAAACCTAGCAAACCAAGAATCTAACCAAGGTAAGGGGGTGAATCTAATTAATCTTGAATGTATGATTCTTATAGTTTTGTTCTTGTTCTTGTTCATTTTCTATGCTTGACCAACAATGGAAGATTGTGAGTTTTATGAGTTTTGAAGTTATAAACATGATTTTGTGGTGTGCATGTGTAGTACGATTATAGATATCTTCATTGATCATGTTTGTTTTCCATTTCTCCATGTTTTCTTGCTTATGAAGAAATATAGGTCAAAGGTGTTATGTGATGATCCAACCATGTGTTAATCATGGATTAGGTGTATATATAGCATGTTTGTGTTGTATTGGTGTTGGGATGAAGGTTTAAATGGGTTTTGAATGGTTTAGAGGGAGCTGAGACGGACTGTTGCAGAACTGGTTTTTCTAGGTTTGCGCAGGTCCGCTAAGCGGCCGTGGGTCCGCTAAGCGGAGGTCCTTTTGCACAACAATTTCTATGAGGGTCCGCTAAGCGGAGCTTATGCATTTTTGACTAATAATTTATGTCTAGGTCCGCTAAGCGGAGCTCTAGCGGACAGTGTAAAATATAGTTTTTCCAAACTTAGTTTTGTTGTATCTTTTGAACCGTAAGTCGTTTGAAGTGTTATGGAAATTATTTATGCTTTATGATAAAGGAGAGTGTGTTGGTGGTTGTATGTGTTTTCATAAATGTATTTTTGTGAAATAATATTTACTAATCAGGTGTATTTTGACGGTAAGTGTGTGTTGTGTGATTATGAAAGCCTGAGTGGTATTTATGATGTATCCGTGTGGATTAATATAACCGGTGTGATGTGGATATGTGACCGAGTTATATTTTTGTTTTTTTTTGTTATGTAATCGAGTCGTTTGTGTGCACAACATAACATTTCAATAAGTTAATAGCGGAATGCTGTTAACTGGTGGCACGTGTGGCATTGGTTACCAGTAGGAGCTTGATGCTCGCTAACGGTACATTAGCCTGAGCGGAAAGAGATCATCAGTGGGGCTAAATGCTCCATGATGGTTTGTCGTAGCTTACTGCTCGACAACGGTGTACTTTCCTGAGTGGAATGAATTCCCAGCATAATGCTCGGCAAGGTGTATTTGTCATAATGACAAGGAGGAGTTTACTCCAGATTTGAATACCACATGCATATGCATAGTCGAGTCTCATTCCTCACCATCTGTCTTTACCATTATGTTCTCCCTCATTTATCGCATTGTTCATACATTGATTGTGGTTGACTTAGTGGATTACTTTGTTGTATGATTCTTGATGATACTTGTTGGCATTACTATATTTATCATGCTTTTTCATTATAAATTATATTCTCACCCTTCTGCTTTAATGTTACCTACTCGTGGGTAATGTGCAGGTGATCCGCAAGTGTGGGTGCTCTTTTAATAGTCGTCCGTTTTGGTGTCGTCCGCTTGTGATACGTAACACCTAGGGGGGATTGAACACTTATTTTGTAGATGATGCTTATAGGATCCTTTTGATGTATATTTGATCCTTTGGATGTATTCATATTATGTATTTTGGATACCTTATCATACGTTGTATTTTGGAGGAATGATGTGGATATTCTGTTTACCGATATATATATATATATATATATATATATATATATATATATATATATATATATATATATATATATATATATATATATATATGAATACTGTCAAGTGTTTATGAGAATCTTTCCTCTTTGATTATTTGTGTTACGCATCTTTTGCGAGTATGTTATGTTTGGTGATGTGGTTCCTTAAGTGTAATACCCTAATTGTTTATATGAATTTAATTTTTATACTCTGATATTTGTACCTAAATGCTTGGGTAGAATTGGGGTGTTACATTAGTGGTATCATAGCAGGTCGGTCTTGTCTGACCAAGTGTCATGTCGTTTGGTCTAACCTTTCTTGTGTTATTCTTTGGGCTTACTTCTCTTGGTGTTATTGTGAAGTTTAGAGATGGCTGGACGTAATGACGCCGCTATTGCTGCTACATTGCAAGCTATGGCTGAAGCTATGCATACAGATGAGAATGCGAGGTCTCGAAGTTTAGCGACTTTCCAGAGGGTGAACCCTCCCGTGTTTAAAGGAATGCATGACCCCGAGGGAGCCTTGACTTGGATGAAGGAGATGGAAAGGATCTTTCGTGTGATGGATTGCACGCAAGAGCAGAAAGTCAGGTATGGCACTCATCAGTTAGCTGTGGAAGCTGATGATTGGTGGTTGGAGGCTTTGGCAAGGTTAGAAGCAACAGGTGAATAGATTTCCTGGACGGTGTTCAAGAGGGAGTTTTTGAGGAAGTATTATCCAGAGGATGTCTTTGGAAAGAAAGAGACTGAGTTTCTGGCGTTGGTTCAAGGCAACATGTCTGTGTCTGAATATGCGGCAAAGTTTAATGAACTTGTGAAATTCTACCCGCACTTTGTTGGTGAGGGAGCAGAATTTTGTAAGTGCATTAAGTTACAGAATGGGTTGCGTTCTGATATCAAGAAGGCGGTAGGGTATCAGAAGATTCGGGTATTTCCATATTTGGTGGACAACTGTAGGATTTATGATGAGGATAACAATGCTCATCATAAAGTGATTAATGAAAAGATGAAAAAGGATCCGCAGAATCGTGGGAAGCCGTATTACACAGGTAAGGGTAAGAAAAAGATGAATTATGGACCAAGGTTTAGTGGGGGAGATGCTCCTGCTAAGATTGTATGTTTTAAGTGTGGTAGACCAGGTCAAAAAAGTGATGTCTGCAATAGTGACGCGAGGAAATATTTCAAGTGTGGAAGGGAAGGACATATATCATCTGACTATGCGTCCAAGGGAGTAGTGTGTTTTAATTGTGGTGAAGAGGGGCACATGAGCAATCAATGTCCGAAGAAGAAGGTTCAAGCTGGTGGGAAGGTGTTTGCGTTGACTGGAACTCAGACGTATAAGGGTGATCGACTGATCAGAGGTACTTGTTTTATTAATGGCATTTCTTTAATTGCTATTGTTGATACGGGTGCTTCGCATTGTTTTATAGCCGCCAATTGTGTTAAAAGATTAGGTCTAGTTTTGTCTAATTTGGGTGGTGAGATGGTTATCGATTTACCAGCAATGGGGTCGGTGACTACTTCTTTAGTTTGTGAGAATTGTCTGGTATCAATATTCAGTAAGGACTTTACTGTTGATTTGATTTGTTTGCCGATGAACGAGTTAGACGTGGTTCTGGGAATGGATTGGTTGATGAGTAATCGTGTCCATATCGATTGTTGTCATAAGTTGGTGATATTTCCATTTCTTGAGGAGGATGCGGAATTTGGTGTCTTATCTACCAAGGAGTTGAATCGACTGTTAGCAGATGGGGCGTAGTTGTATGGTTTGTTTGCATCATTGACTGTGGAGGGTCGAGCTGCAGTTGGGGATTTTCCAGTAGTGCGAGAATTTCCTAAAGTGTTTCCTGAAGACTTTTCTGATGTTTCACCGAAGAGAGAGGTGGAGTTTTCCATAGATCTAGTTCCTGGTACGAGGCCTGTGTCTATGGCGCCATATAGAATATCGACATCAGAGTTAGTAGAATTGAAGAAACAATTGGAGGAGTTACTAGCAAAACATTTTGTGAGGCCTATTGTTTCACCATGGGGAGCTCCAGTTTTGTTGGTAAAGAAGAAGGATGGAAGCATGAGGTTGTGCATTGATTATCGCCAGTTGAACAAGGTGACAATTAAGAATAAGTATCCGCTTCCTAGGATTGATGACTTGATGGATTAGTTGGTGGGAGCCAGTGTGTTTAGTAAGATAGATTTAAGATCTGGTTACCATCAGATTCGGGTGAATGAGGAGGATATTCAGAAGACTGCGTTTAGGACTCGGTACGGGCATTATGAGTTTTTGGTGATGTCGTTCGGGGTTTCTAATACACCTGGTGTGTTTATGGAGTATATGAATCGCATATTCCATGATCAGTTGGATAAGTTTGTTGTGGTCTTCATAGATGACATCTTGATTTATTCTAAGTCTCCGGAGGAGCATGAGGAGCATTTGCGTGTTGTGCTACAGGTTTTGAAGGAGAAGCACATGTATGCTAAGTTATCCAAGTGCGAGTTCTGGTTATCAGAGGTGAGTTTTCTTGGTAATGTGATTTCAGGTAACGGGATTGCAGTGGATCCATCCAAGGTAGAAGCAGTGCTACAATGGGAGGTTCCGAGATCAGTTACTGAGATCAGAAGCTTCTTAGGTTTGGTGGGTTATTACCGAAGATTTATTGAAGGCTTTTCGAAGTTAGCACTTCCATTAACTCAGCTTACTTGCAAGGGTAAGGCGTTTATTTGGGACATATTTTTTGAAAGGAATTTTGAAGAGTTGAAGAGGAGGTTGACTTCAGCTGACTTCAGCTTCGGTTTTGATTTTACCTAATCCTAAGGAACCGTTCTTGGTGTATTGTGATGCATCGCATATGGGGTTAGGTGGTGTTTCGATGCAGGAAGGTAAGGTAGTAGCTTACGGTTCGAGGCAGTTAAGAATTCATGAGAAGAATTATCCCATTCATGATTTGGAGTTAGTTGCGGTTGTTTTTGTATTAAAGATTTGGAGGCATTATCTCTACGGTGCAAGGTTCGAGGTCTTTAGTGATCATAAGAGTTTGAAATACTTATTTGATCAGAAAGAATTGAACATGAGGCAACGTAGGTGGTTGGAATTCCTGAAGGACTATGACTTTAGCTTGAATTACCATCCTGGTAAAGCTAATGTGGTTGTCGATGCTTTGAGTCGGAAATCTTTGCATATGTCCGCAATGATGGTAGAGGAGTGGAAACTTTTGGAGCAGTTTCATGATCTTAGTTTGGTATGTGAATTGACATCGGCTAGTGTGAAGTTGGGTATGTTTAAAGTGACGAATGATTTTCTTTCGACCGTTAGCGAGAGACAGAGGATGGATGTGAAACTTGTTAATTTGTTTATGGTGGAAAATCAAAGTGATGATGGCGATTTCAGAGTGGATGGTCAGGGTGTTTTGAGATTCCGTGGTCGGATTTATGTACGTGATGATTCCGAGTTGAAGAAGATGATTTTAGAGGAAGGTCACAGGAGCAGTTTGAGTATACCACCTCATATCATAGCATATGCATCATTTGCATCTCTAACAAATTGCATAGCTTGTGTTTGCTACTTGTGACTCAGCAGGATTTGATCAGGAAATCACTCATCAGTACAAGTAACAATCAATTAGGGTTTTGTTCTCCCTTCATTTCAAATGAATCATCTTCATCAACAATCAACATTTGGTCCTCAGAGATTCATTTCAACAAGCTCAAAGGCTCTGAACCAACCAGATTAGGGTTTTGACTGAAGATGGTATACTCCTGACTTTTGCTCAGGATTTGACCTAATGACTTGGGACATGACCTCAAGACCCCAAGTGCATCACTTTGACCTAATCCATTGGCTCAAGACATCTCCTACACAAGGATTGATCAACAGTGAAATTTCAAATCATCAGAATAGGGTTTTAAACTATCAGGGACTAAAATCAGGGATCACATTTGGGAAACCCTAAAAATCCCCAGGAAGTCAATCAAAGGTTTCAATCATCTTCAAATAATCCCTATGACAATATCCAATGGAAATTGTGTCTCAATTCAAGATCCACAATCATCAATTTCATCAGGTCGACAATTAGGGTTTTTGACCTAATTCACTGAACAACTGACTTTTTTAATCAGGACATGGTGCCACAACTCAAACCATGGCTCAATATCCTCTAATGCCTCAATATTATCCATTCATACCATTCATTTGGTGAGGATAGCCTGGTTCATTTGAAATCTCCAGAAACGCGATTCGTCTGAAAAAGTCAGCTGTACAAGATCACCATTGACCTTTGGGGAATTTTGGTCAACCATGACTTTTGAAGTTTTGTATCATCAATATATGATATATGAAGTCATTTGATCAAGAAAAATCAAGAAAATCAATCAAGAATCAAAAAGTCAAAAGTTTGACTTTCCATACTTAGAAAAATTCTAAGTGTTTTTCAATGGTTTTTTCCAAACTTTGGAAGGGAATTTCTCAAAATTTCACCTACAAACTGAAAAAAACTTCCAACATGAAAGTTGTAGATTTTGATCCAATGAACAACTTTGTCACATATAATTTTTTTCCAAAAGATCAACCATTTAAGAGATATGGAGCTTCAAAGTTGGTATCTTTTGAAAATTTCACTTAAAACCTCATTTTCTTCAAAGTTCATGGATCTTTTTCACCCATTTCCTTAAAGGTCTTGAAGAAACTTTCAACTAGGGTTTTGAAGTGTGTAACATGAGCTTTCCAAAATGTCCAAGAGCATGAAAAAATATGGAGTGTAGCCATGGTTTTGAATTTTGACATTAGTGAACTTTTCACTTGAAATTTCAAGTCATTTTGCCAAAGTTATGAACCATTTTGCCAAATGATCCAAGTAATGATGCATAGATGCAATAATTGAAGATATTTTCTGATTTGAGATCAGAATGGAAAGAGATAAGAAGCTTGGCAAAATAACCATGGTTAAGTCACTTTTAACCATTTGCATTTAATGTGAAAGATTCCATTTTATCTCTTAAGCCAAATCATCACTTCTTGATCAACTTGCAAGAGCTTTGCATTCAGAATCCTTGGCCTATAAATAGAGGTTCAAATCATCTTCAAACTCACACCAAAACCTCACAAATCATAGGTTTTCTCTTCCTTTCTTGAATTGCAAGTTTCATAGTTTTCAAAGAGGTAGAAAACTCAACCTCCAAATCTTTGAATTCATGGCCAAAGTGATGGTTCTAACATCTCATAAACATCATATGGGATGTGTTTGATCCACTCACACACCCCAAAACACCTTAAAACTCAGAATCATCATCTCACCTCCATGTTTGCATAAAGAGAGCCTTATCATGCCAAAATCCATTCAAGATCATTTCTGGCCAAACTAACACTTCCAACACCTTATATACATCACATATGAACTATCCCAACACCCATCATCAATCAAAAACTTCAGAATCATCAAGCTCGATTCACACTTGGTTCTACTGCAGATCGGGTTCCATGGAATGATCCATATGTTTTCAATTCACTCCAAGCATCCAGACATGTTCTATAAACATCATTGAAGCTGTTCAGATCGAGCAACAACTTCTGTAACACCTCCAGCTCAAAATTCAATCTCCACTTTGGCCGTTTTTGAAGGTAAGCCTCATGAACTTCAAATTCATACTTGCACACATCATAAATGAAATGTGAGCATACCATCTTGTTTCTGCACCTATGAGGATCATTAACCCTCAATCAATTGCATCTTAACTTGCACATACACGATTTCAGAATGGATCATAGAATTAGGGTTCTTCGTGTTCATCAGAAAATTGACCCCCTTAGAGTGAAAATAAATGAAATTAAATGGTACCATCATGTTCCTGGTGAAAAATCGAGCAAGATAGGCTATTCACTCGATCCAAATAATTCAGTTTTCAGAATTTTCAAATTTGAATTGGGTTTGTGTTCTTGGCGCCAGATTTTGAAACTGAGTTTAGAATTTGATTCAAAAATATAATTGGTTTGTTGCAAATGTTAAACAGACCACGCGCGTGGTCCAGTTGGCAATGTTTTTGAGTGGTAAACACAAGGGCGTGGGTTCAAGCCCTTTGGAAGACAAAACCTAATTTTTTATCACTATTTTTCTCTATTTTCTTCACAACTTCATCAATTAATTTAACCCATCAAATTAATTCATTTTGACTTCATTTTTTACACACTTATCATTTAATATGTCTATTTTATGAACATCTAAAAAAATCACAAAAATATATTTATTTAATACATTTTTTAATTAAGTATAAAATGACATACTTTAAGTGTTTTTAATACTTTTAAATATTGTTTTTCACTTGATTTTTCAAACTTAATCACTTGTAAATATTTTGTGATCAAACCCTAGTCATCTAGGTGTTAATTAAGTATAATCTTTTTGTTTATCTTGATTAATTTGATTTCTTTCAAAATTTCAAACCGTTTTAAAACAGACGATCACCGTTTTTCAAAACAAATAAACCATTGATTAAATATTTTTGGATTGATCAATTGATTTTCAATACCATGGGCCTCCATGTAGGTATAAGTCCCAAGCCCCTTTTATACCCATTCCTTTTTCTTTGTACAAAAAAAAACTTCTTTCAAAAAACAAAAACTTTCAAACAGTTTTTCAAACGACGCATCTTTTAACAAAACAATCAACCATGTTTTATAAAATAAAACATGGGCCTCCACATAGGTATAAGTCCCAAGCCTCTTGTAAATATTTTGTTTGCATAGTTTTTGAATAAACTCAAGTGGGCCTCTCCCCGAGTATGAGTCCCGAGCCCCTGTGTATACAAATGGATTATGCTTACAGGTATATTTCCTTCATAAACTCCATTATATACACACACTTTGTCATATATAACTGTTCATATAACTATTCATATTTATTCATGTACTTGTTCATATTTGTTCGTACTTGTTCATACTTGTGATTGTGTTATATATATGCTTGTTCAACTTAGTACAACACTAGGTTCCCCATAGCCTCCTATTGGGCTTCGTGCAAAGAATCTCCCTAGTTTAGGTTAGGACATAGAGTATGGTTTCCCGGTGAAATCGCTCTAAGAGCTCAAACCAACTATACCATGCCTCCTCTTGGGCTTCGTACAAACGACTTGTCCCTCCCATAGCCTCCTCTTGGGCTTACAATGCAAGGACCCTGGATTGTCCCTCCCATAGCCTCCTCTTGGGCTTACAATGCAAGGACCCTCGGATAGCCTCCTCTTGGGCTTCATACAAGGACCCACGGGCTTCTTATAAGCATCCCCAATATCCAAAACAAATACCCTAGGAGATTAGACATTTTTCATCTCTATGATAGGAGTATCTCTTCTATATCATCACAAACAATCAATCAATCAAACCTTTTTTTTGCCACAAGGCTGGCTAATCAATCAAACCGTTTTGCCACCATACTGGCTAATTAATCAAAGTTTTTGTCACAAGGCTGACTTCATTGAAACTTTTGCCGCAAGGCTGGCTGATTAATCAAAACTTTTTGTCATAAGGCTGACTTCATTGAAAGTTTTTGCCACAAGGCTGGTTAAACAAAAAAACATCTTTATCATTCTAAGCGCCATAAGTGGCACAGCCCAGGGCTTATAATGAAAAGATTTTCAAACAAAATCAAACAGATGTATGTGATGATATAGATTAGATACATCGAACATTTAGATGACATTTGTCTCTTTTCCTTTGCTTCCACTAGCATAAGTGGGAACTACGATTGCTCTGACTTTCTCAACATCCCTTTGAGAATACGTAGGCACAAGGTCGTATCCTTGGCGAGCAAAACTTCTCCCTCAAACCACTCAAACCTTAGCACCCGTAGACCCCGAGCTACAGATGCTCTGATTCCCTCTGAGGGATATGTATGCAGAGGATCGCGATGATCTTTGCGAGCATAATCAAACAAACACCTTAGGTCCCACCTATTTCACCAGAACCTCCACCATAACATAGAATGAAATAAACAAAACAAAGAAACCTATAGAGTACTATAGATACGTTGGGTGCTAATGCCTTCCCTTCGTATAACCAACCCTCTTACCCGGAATCTCTCCCCCACTTGTGCATTGCTTTTAGTTTTGGGCTTTGCATCTGTTTTTTAGGTTATTGCAGCTTTTTTCCTTTTCCTCCTTTGGAAACAATAAAAAGTTTGGTCGGAACAAAAGAAAAATCATTTTTTGAGCACTCGAGCCCAAAGAAGGCATCAGGTGTCTCATCCCGAAAAAAAGATACGATTTTCCCCACGACACATAGTTAGCCGAGATTTATATCAAGGTGATTGTGAAACTACATGGTATATCGTTGAGTATTGTGTCGGATAGAGATCTGAGGTTCACATCAGATTTTTGGAAAGGTTTACAAGAGGCTCTAGGTTCTAAGTTGAGGTTGAGTTCGGCTTATCATCCTCAGACAGACGGTCAGACCGAAAGGACTATTCATTCGTTAGAAGACTTATTGAGGGCATGTGTTCTTGTGAAGGGAGTTTCGTAGGATACTTATCTTCCGTTGATAGAATTCACTTACAACAACAGTTTTCATTCTAGTATCGGAATGGCACCTTTTGAAGCGTTGTATGGTCGTAAGTGTAGAACTCCGTTATGTTGGTTTCAATTAGGAGAGAGTGTGGTACTCGGACCTGAGATGGTAAGAGAGACTATGGAGAAGGTGAAATTTATTCGTGAGAAGATGAGAAGTTCACAGATTAGGCAAAAGAGTTATCATGACAAGCGAAGGAAAGATTTGGAATTCCAAGCTGGTGATCATGTATTCTTAAGAGTTACGCCTATGACGGGTGTTGGACGAGCTTTGAAATCGAGGAAGCTTACTCCGCGTTTTATTGGTCTTTATCAGATATTGGAGCGAGTTGGCAAAGTTGGGTATCGGGTGGTGTTACCGCCAAGTCTTGCTAATTTGCACGATGTGTTCCATGTGTCTCAGTTGAGGAGATACATTGAGGATCCACCCCATGTGATTCAGATGGACGATGTGCAAGTGCGTGAGAACTTGACGATTGAGACGATGCCGGTGCGTATTGAGGATCGCGAGATTAAGATTCTAAGAGGCAAAGAGATCGCCTTGGTGAAGGTCGTGTGGTTAGGTGCGGTAGGTGAAAGTTTGACCTGGGAGTTGGAGAGTAAGATGCGAGACTCCTACCCTGAGTTGTTTGTAGCAGGTAAATTTTCATTTTCGAGGACAAAAATATTTTAAGTGAGGGAGGGTTGTAACGCCCGTAAATGTGTTTTTCTGTTTAATTGTGATGTTTGATGTATTTTCCTAAATTTTACCGTTTTTGAGTCGTGTCAGTCGGTAATAGTTCGGTATAGTAGATTATTATTTAATCGATGATTTTTACGTTTTCGGTAGTAGAAATATATATGACGTGTTATTTAGCGTTTTGGGGTTTTTCGGAGGAATTAAGTTTAGACCGTAAAATAGATATTTTAGTTAGATATTTTTATGGATGAATAGGAAGTAGGGGGAGAAAGAAAAGAGATAAGAGAGAAAAACCAGAAAAAGAAAAGAAGAAAGAAATAGAGAGAAAAGTGAGAAGAGAAAGAAGAGAAAAACAAGAGAAGAAGAAGAAGAGAAAAGTGTGGAAATCTAAGCAAAACCTAGCAAACCAAGAATCTAACCAAGGTAAGAGCGTGAATCTAATTTATCTTAAATGTATGATTCTTATAGTTTTGTTCTTGTTCTTGTTCATTTTCTATGCTTGACCAACAGTGGTGGATTGTGAGTTTAGTGAGTTTTGAAGTTATAAACATGATTTTGTGGTGTGTATGTGTAGTATGATTATAGATATCTTCATTGATCATGTTTGTTTTCCATTTCTCCATGTTTTCTATTATAGATATCACTTACAACAACAGTTTTCATTCTAGTATCGGAATGGCACCTTTTGAAGCGTTGTATGGTCGTAAGTGTAGAACTCCGTTATGTTGGTTTCAATTAGGAGAGAGTGTGGTACTCGGACCTGAGATGGTAAGAGAGACTATGGAGAAGGTGAAATTTATTCGTGAGAAGATGAGAAGTTCACAGATTAGGCAAAAGAGTTATCATGACAAGTGAAGGAAAGATTTGGAATTCCAAGCTGGTGATCATGTATTCTTAAGAGTTACGCCTATGACGGGTGTAAGACGAGCTTTGAAATCGAGGAAGCTTACTCCGCGTTTTATTGGTCTTTATCAGATATTGGAGCGAGTTGGCAAAGTTGGGTATCGGGTGGCGTTACCGCCAAGTCTTGCTAATTTGCACGATGTGTTCCATGTGTCTCAGTTGAGGAGATACATTGAGGATCCATCCCATGTGATTCAGATGGACGATGTGCAAGTGCGTGAGAACTTGACGATTGAGACGATGCCGGTGCGTATTGAGGATCGCGAGATTAAGATTCTAAGAGGCAAAGAGATCGCCTTGGTGAAGGTCGTGTGGTTAGGTGCGGTAGGTGAAAGTTTGACCTGGGAGTTGGAGAGTAAGATGCGAGACTCCTACCCTGAGTTGTTTGTAGCAGGTAAATTTTCATTTTCGAGGACAAAAATATTTTAAGTGAGGGAGGGTTGTAACGCCCGTAAATGTGTTTTTCTGTTTAATTGTGATGTTTGATGTATTTTCCTAAATTTTACCGTTTTTGAGTCGTGTCAGTCGGTAATAGTTCGGTATAGTAGATTATTATTTAATCGATGATTTTTACGTTTTCGGTAGTAGAAATATATATGACGTGTTATTTAGCGTTTTGGGGTTTTTCGGAGGAATTAAGTTTAGACCGTAAAATAGATATTTTAGTTAGATATTTTTATGGATGAATAGGAAGTAGGGGGAGAAAGAAAAGAGATAAGAGAGAAAAACCAGAAAAAGAAAAGAAGAAAGAAATAGAGAGAAAAGTGAGAAGAGAAAGAAGAGAAAAACAAGAGAAGAAGAAGAAGAGAAAAGTGTGGAAATCTAAGCAAAACCTAGCAAACCAAGAATCTAACCAAGGTAAGAGCGTGAATCTAATTTATCTTAAATGTATGATTCTTATAGTTTTGTTCTTGTTCTTGTTCATTTTCTATGCTTGACCAACAGTGGTGGATTGTGAGTTTAGTGAGTTTTGAAGTTATAAACATGATTTTGTGGTGTGTATGTGTAGTATGATTATAGATATCTTCATTGATCATGTTTGTTTTCCATTTCTCCATGTTTTCTTGCTTATGAAGAAATATAGGTCAAAGGTGTTATGTGATGATCCAACCATGTGTTAATCATGGATTAGGTGTATATATAGCATGTTTGTGTTGTATTGGTGTTGGGATGAAGGTTTAAATGGGTTTTGAATGGTTTAGAGGGAGCTGAGACGGACTGTTGCAGAACTGGTTTTTCTAGGTTTGCGCAGGTCCGCTAAACGGTCGTGGGTCTGCTAAGCGGAGGTCCTTTTGCAGAACAATTTCTGTGAGGGTCTACTAAGCGGAGCTTCTGCATTTTTGACTAATAATTTTTGTCTGGGTCCACTAAGCAAAGCTCAAGCTGACAGTGTAAAATATAGTTTTTCCAAACATAGTTTTGTTGTATCTTTTGAACCGTAAGTCGTTTCTACGTGCCGTTTGAAGTGTTATAGAAATTATTGAGTATGCTCTATGATAAAGGAGAGTGTGTTGGTGGTTGTATGAGTTTTCATAAATGTATTTTTGTGAAATAATATTTACTAATCAGGTGTGTTTTGACGGTAAATGTGTGTTGTGTGATTATGAAAGCCTGAGTGATATTTATGATGTATCCGTGTGGATTAATATAACCGGTGTGATGTGGATATGTGACTGAGTTATATTATTTTTGTTGTTGTTATGTAATCGATTTGTTTGTGTGCACAGCATAACATTTCAATACGTTAATAGCGGAATGTTGTTAACAGGTGGCCCGTGTGGCATTGGTTACTAGTAGGAGCTTGATGCTCGGTAATGGTACATTATCCTGAGTGGAAAGAGATCATCAGTGGGGGCTAAATGCTCGATGACGGTTTGTTGTAGCTTTATGCTCGACAACGGTGTACTTTCCTGAGTGGAATGAAGTCCCAGCATAATGCTCGGCAAGGTGTATTTGTCATAATGACAAGGAGGAGTTTACTCCAGATTTGAATACCACATGCATATTCATAGTCGAGTCTTATTCATCACCATCTGTCTTTACCATTATGTTCTCACTCATTTATCGCATTGTTCATACATTGATTGTGGTTGACTTAGTGGATTACTTTGTTGTGTGATTCTTGATGATACTTGTTAGCATTACTATATTTATCATGCTTTTTCATTATAAATTATATTCGCACCCTTCTGCTTTAATGTTACCTACTCGTGGGTAATGTGCAGGTGATCCGCAAGTGTAGGTGCTCTTTTAGTAGTCGTCCGTTTTGGTGTCGTCCGCTCGTGATACATAACACCTAGGGGGGATTGAACACTTATTTTGTAGATGATACTTATAGGATCCTTTTGATGTATATTTGATCCTTTGGATGTATTCATATTATGTATTTTGGATACCTTATCATACGTTGTATTTTGGAGGAATGCTGTGGATATTCTGTTTACCGATATATATATATATATATATATATATATATATATATATATATATATATATATATATATATATATATGAATACTGTCAAGTGTTTATGAGAATCTTTCCTCTTTGATTATTTGTGTTACGCATCTTTTGCGAGTATGTTATGTTTGGGGATGTGGTTCCTTAAGTGTAATACCCTAATTGTTTATACGAATTTAATTTTTATACTCTGATATTTATACCTAAATGCTTGGGTAGAATTGGGGTGTTACACATAGCCCAATGCAGTTCCTCTATCCGACTCTTTCAGATCAAACATACGCCTCACAATGTAATAAGGGCAATTAATCCTTATCATGTTCTTAATGGCATAGACCAAGTGCACCTCTGACTGATCAATTCTCAAGTATCCACCTTTCTTAGCACGAATGATGCGAGAGACAATCCACTGTAGAATACGGTCAAGTGGCTTTATGACCCCCGTGGTAACCGATTTTGGGAACAGATTGCTATTGACAACATTCTCAAGATATGGACATTTTAGCATAGAATTCAAGGCGAACTAGTAGTCAAACTCAGCGACATGCCTATTATCAATTATTTTAACAGCCATAGGACTTGGAGGAAACAACCCAGCATCCCTCCAAATGTCAGCGTTGAGAGCATACACCTGGTTACCCATCTTGTAACTAAATGAACTACCATTAAATTGACCTTGAAGACCATTGTAAAACAATTTTACCAATTCCTCATTATAATCAGTATCAATCTCCAAAAATACCTCTAATTTTTGAAAACTAAATAAGTCAACTACCTCTAGTAAATTCAATCGACCTAGAGTTTGGCTATACACCACAAATTGCTTAACAACCCTTCTCTTACTAAAATCCATTGAGTAAGATTCAACCAAATCATCAGAGAGAAGAGAAAGAGCATTTACCGGTTCATTGTGTTGAGAAGAGGAGTTCCGTTTCACTGACCTTCTCTTTGTGGGTCTTGAGGAAGCCATGGAAGAAGGTTGGAGTTTCTTTGAGAGTGAGTGGTGTTAGGGTTAGAAAGTGTTTTGTAGTAAGAGAGGAGAAGATAATGAGATAGAAAAGCCTAGCCACATATTTGTATTCAGATTTTTTAATATTTTTGGCAAAAAATTCGCGCGATGCGTCGACCTATGCAGGTCTTGCGTCGACGCATAAGGCCAAAATCTTGAAAATTAGTTAATTGCCAGTATACGTCGACTTGTAGCATGTGTAGGTCGACCTAAGCATGCTCATTTTCCAATTTTTCCAATGTTCATGAATTTTAAGATATGATGCAACCTAGATTAAAACTTAAGCATGTATCAGACATCACAAAGGATAGAGAAAGCATATATTGCAAGGAAATAAGCAGACATATTTTGAGTTTACGATTTTGAAGGATCAAGAACACCGAGGATGGAGAGAATTAGAGTTGGAATGATATTACCTCTATGATGAGAGATGACACTTTGCCCTCACAGCCACTTTGACACGCAATTGTAGCAAATTTATGAGAGCATAGATATAAATAAGAGTAATGCAACTAATGTAGTTGCAACTTATCCGAAATATCAAGAACACCAAGTTTCCTACGAATATGGAAGAAAGGTTCGGTCGCTAATGGTTTTGTAAATATGTCGGAAAGTTGATTTTTACTTTCAACATGCTCGAATATGACATCACCTTTCTCTACATGATCCCTAAGGAAGTGATGCCTAATCTCAATATGTTTTGTGCATGAATTTAAAGTGGGTTTTTGGTTAGGTTTATTGCACTCGTGTTGTCACAAAAGATTGGAATATGGTCGAGTTTAACATTGAAGTCAAGTAGATGTTATTTAAGCCACAAGATTTGGGCACAACAATTACCTGCCGCAACATATTCCACCTCGACAATTGAAAAAGCAACGGAAACCTATTTCTTGCTATGCCAACTTACCAATGAATTTGAAAAGAAGTGACACATGCCACTTGTGCTTTTCCTATTCAACTTGCAACCGATAAAGTCGGAGTCGAAGTAACCTACCAAAGAACAATCGCTACCCTTGGAGAACCATAACCCATACTTAGTTGTACCACAAAAATACCTAAGTATGCGCTTAACAACTTTTAAATGTGACTCCTTGGGGTAAGATTGATACCTAGCACAAAGGCACACACTAAACATAATATCGGGACGAGAAAAGGTAAGGTAAAGAAGTGAACCGATCATACCTCTATACCTTTTTACATTAATCGGCTTACCATTTTCATCTCGATTAAGATTTATCGCGGTAGGCATTGGAGTTTCAATGACCTTTGATTTTTCCATGTCAAAGCGCTTTAGTAGTTCTTGACAATACTTGGTTTGACTCACCAAGGTTCCTTTCTTGAGTTGCTTGATTTGAAGTCCGAGGAAGTAGTTCGATTCACCCATCATACTCATTTCAAATTCTCCCTGCATAAGCTTAGAAAATTCCTTGAATATAGACATGTTAGTAAACCTAAAAATAATATCATCTACATATACTTGAACTAATATAGAGTGTTTTTCATGCCTCTTAATGAAGAGAGTTATGTCTACTTTTCCCCTTGAAAAACCTTGATTAATCAAAAAATTGCTAAGATGCTCGTACCAAGCCCTAGGAGCTTGTTTAAGACCGTACAAGGCACGCTTAAACTTATAGACATGGTTGGGATAATCAAAGTTTTCAAAGCTGGGAGGTTGAGATACATACACTTCTTTATTAATATAGCCATTCAAAAAGGCACTCTTAACATCTATTTGATATAGTTTAAAATCTTGTGAGCATGCATAAGCAATCAACAAGCACATAGCTTCGAGTCGGGCGACGGAAGTGTAAGTCTCCTCATTGTCAATTCCTTCCTCTTGATTATACCTTGAGCAACAATACGAGCCTTGTTGCGAGTTATAATTCCATTTTCGTCTAGTTTGTTCCTAAACACCCATTTAGTGCCAATTACTCGATGGTCTCACGGAGGAGGGACAAGGTCCCAAACCTCATTCCTCTTAAATTGGTTTAGTTCCTCTTGCATTGCTAAGAACCAATGTTTATCGACTAAGGCATCTTTGGAGTTTTTAGGCTCAATTTGAGAGATGAAAGCATAATAATAACAGAAGTTACTTGTCTTTGACCGTGTTGTAACCCCTTTTGAGATGTCTCTTAGGATATTTTCCATAGGATGATCCTTTGAGGATTTCCATTCAAGAGGGAGATCACTTTTATAACTTGGGTGATCTTCCACTTTCTTTTCGGGTGATTGATTTATTTCCTCCTCAATTTTCTCCGGTATGAGGCAGTCTTTTTCTTCATCAATTTTAGCATCCGGATCTTTTAGTATACTCTCAGACGAGATACCTGCACCATTAAACATAATACCTTTTCTGGCCAATTTCGGATAAGACTCATCAAAGGAAACATGTATGGACTCTTCAACAATATGTAACCTCTTATTGTATACCCTATAAGCTTTACTAGACTGAGTGTATCCTAGGAAGATACTCTCATCCGCTTTTGCATCAAATTTATCAAGGTTTTCTTTTCCGTTATTTAGAATAAAACATTTACATCCGAAAATGTGAAGGTGTGAAATATTTGGCTTCCAACCCTTTAAAAGTTCATATGGGGTTTTGTTTAGAATAGGACGTATTAGAATCCTATTCAAAACATAACAAGCCGTATTTATGGCATCAGCTCAAAAACATTTAGAAAGGCGGTGTTCTTTTGTCATAGTTCTTCTGAGTTCTTCCAAAACACGGTTTTTACGTTCCACCACTCCATTTCGTTGTGGAGTGCGAGGTGCGGAAAAATTATGATCAATCCCATGTTTTTCACAAAACACTTCAAAGAGGTGATTTTTGAATTCACCTCCGTGATCTCTTCGGATGGTAAGAATGCTAGTGGTCAACTTATTTTGAGACATTTGGCAAATTTGTCAAATGTGGAGAAGGTGTCACTTTTGTTAGCTAATTAAATCATCCAGCAGAACCTAGAGAAATCATCAACTATGACAAACCCATAATAGTTGCCTCCTAGACTTTTTATTCTAGATGGTCCAAAGAGGTCCATATGAAGAAGTTCAAGGGGTCTCGATGTGGAAACAATATTTTTTTATTTAAAAGAGATCCTTGTTTGCTTCCCCATTTGACAAGCGTCACATAAGTGATCTTTGGAAAACTTAATTTTGGGTAGTCCAACAACTAGGTCTTTTGAAACAATTTTATTTAGCAAGTCAAAATTGACGTGCGCTAAACGTCTATGCCAAAGCCATGAATATTCACTTATAGTGGCAAGACAATTAGCCTCAGTCCTTGATACATCATTTAGTTCAAGCATGTATACATTTTTAACCCTCAGGTCGTTAAACACATCATCCTTTTTATCATTATTCTTAATTGTGCAACTTTCTTTTGAAAAAGAGAAACTGAGTATCCTTTGTTGCACAATTGACTAATGCTAATAAGATTGTGTTTAAGACCCTGAACTAGAAGAACGTCTGAGATATTAGTAGAAGAGAGATTACCTATACTACCTTTGTCGAGTATAGCTCCCTTGTTGTTATCACCATAGGTTACAAATCCTTTCTTCTTAGCCACGAAGCCATAGAATAGGGATAAGTCACCCGTTATATGTCTTGAGCATCCGCTATCGAGAAACCATCTTCTCTCAAAGGACTCAAGACATTCCACCTACAATATTAAACAAGGGAAATAGGTATCCAATTTTCATTGGGTCCTTGTGTGTGAGGGAAACAAGGGTTGCTCTTGGGGAACCATTTGAAATGCCTTTAGGGACTAAGAATCTCCTAAAACAAAATTTCCTAATAGTGTGACTCGTTTTGCAACAATATAGACAAGTCAAGTTTGTGTGGTCGTTACGTTTGCTTGATTGGTCCTTTATCACATAAGTGTATTTTTGATAAGGATTAATCATACTATTTCTAAATTGTGATTGATCAATATCAAAGGTAACTTTAGGTTGTGAAGCTTTGTCTAATTTAGTTTTGAGATTTCTAGCCTCTCTTTGTCAAATATGACAAGATTCACATCCACCCCATTTAAACCAAAAATCCTTGTCATTTTCGCTCTTGCCTTTGATAGCCTCTATCATAAATTCCTTGAGAGTTTCTAATTCCTTTTTTGATTCGGAAACCTTTTTCTTAAGGTATGAAAAGATTTTATTATTTGAAGCCAAGCGTTTGAAAGCTTCCTTGGCTTCTTGATGTAGAGTATCAAAGGCTTTTTATAACTCAGAATAAGACATTTTATCAACATTGTTATATTTGAAGTGACTTACATTCTTTTTCTTCTTTTGGTGCGCCATAAGACATAGATTGACCGTCTCCTCTTCATCACTAGAGTCTTCTTTGCTGGAAGAACCACTATCACTTTCCCAAGCAATGTATGCCCTCCTAACTTTTGTTGATTTCTTTTGAAACTTATTCTTTGTCTTGTCTTTCTTGAGCGATGGACATTCCGGCTTGTAGTGACCGAGTTTACCACAATTGTACCATGATCCTTTTGACTTAGATTTCTTACTTTCATCTTGCTTGTTGGGCTTGGCTTGACGTCTATAGTCGACGAGGTTGTTGTCCGAATGTTTGATTTCATTTTTGCGCAAATATCTATTATACTTTCTTACAAACAAGCCTGTATCTTCATCCGAACTTTCAACTTCATCACTCGAGTCACTTTCACACGAATCCTTGGTGGATGACTTTGAGCTTGAAGCCTTTAACGCGATTGACTTCTTTTTGGTGTTTTTTTATTTTTCTTTCTTTTCTTTCTTTTATGCTTATGTATATTCATGAGATATTGCTCATGTTCTTCAAACTTGCCAAACAATGTCGTAAGATCCAAAGTAGTGAGATCGTTGGCTTCTTTTATTGTTGTGACCTTCGGTTGTCATTACCTACTAAGACATCTCAAAACTTTATTAGTAGCAACATGATTGGGAGTAATATGTCCTAAAGTGTGTAAGCGAATGATAATATGAGAAAATCTCTTTTGCATCTCCGCAATGGTTTCACCTTGCTTCATGTGAAAGAGATCAAACTCTTTAGTTAAAGTATTGATTCTAGCTAGTTTGACATCATTTGTTCCCTTATGGGAGATTTTCAATGCGTCCCACATTGCCTTAGCAGTTTTGCAATTTGAGACGCGAAAGTACTCATCAACCTCTAGGGAAGCTATAATCATGTTTCTAGCTTTCCAGTCATAGGCATAATTCTTTTCATCTTTTTCATCCCATTGTGCTTCAGGTTTGGGTCTTGTAACGCTAGCCTCATTGGTTATGGTTATTGCCATAGGACCTTCAAGGATGAATTTCCATATTTTTCTATCAATGGAGTTTATATGCACTCGCATACAGTCTTTCCAATAACTATAGTTTTCACCGATGAAAACAGGCGCTATATTGTACGCCCCTTTTGGATCGTTCTCCATTTTCTAAAAAGTTATATGCGAAGCACTAGATAAACCGGCGCTCGTGATACCACTTGTTAGACGATGTAACGGATCTAGAAGTGGGGTTGAATAGATCCCTTGTTTTATTTTTAGTTCTTTTTAAATTTCAACCGAAAGCGCCTGGATTTGAAATCGTCTACAAACAATTCATTATTAGAAAACCAAATATGCTAAACCGAATGATTGATGAAAAGTGAATCAATTACTTTAGTTTATCAATTTCCTTAACTATGACACTTAGTGTTTATTACTACCAATGAGTTGTTTCAATGCAACGATAATAATTTGTGTGTTTGTAAATTTGTCAAACACTTGGTGTGCAAAATACACCAAATTCTAACAGCTCACAATAACACAAATTATGCTAAACGAAATTAAAATGCGAGAAACAAAAACAACACACGATTTGTTTAGGCAGTTCCCATTGTCATCCTCGCGTAGGGTACATCTGCCCCAATTTTAAAATTAGAATTCAAATATTTGTTATTAAGTTGCAAAGTGTTTACGAGAGAAGAATAGTTACCAATACCCAATTTACAATTGCAGAAAATTGATCTAACACTCTTATCTTCCCTTGATTCGAGCTGAACCAAGTTTGTCAAGTCCTTAGAACAAACCTCTAATTAACGTTATTCATTTGCATGTTATCAGCGTTCGGAAAACCTTTCACTCGGTTGATTTTGATCTAAACAATTCGACCCTAAACCAATCTTCACAATCCTCCGGTTGCCGTGATATGATTAAGCGAACCCACAGTTCCTCAATCTCATCACTCGACTGAATCTGATGTAGCTTTGAATTGTGCTAAAAGCCCAAAATCTTCAAGATCTTGGAGGAGAAAATCCCACAGACTTTATCCTAGAAAACCCCACAATCTCTTAACCCAAACAAGATCACAATCTTCTACTATCGGACGTTATCAACACACACTCCTCCCCTTGATTGACAAAAATTGTTATGTGTAGTTGTCAATGGATGAGTGAGAGGTTGAAGATGATGTGAGACTTGTGTATCTATTTCACTTTTCTTCTTAAAAACCAAATGATAGAACCAAATAACACTTATATGTGTTATCCAAGGCCAAGCAACAATTGAAAAGCTAAAAACTAGTTTTCTGAGCGACGGGTCGACTTGAGCAACTGAGGCAGTCACCCTGAGCATACCCGAGAGTGACATGAGGGAAAATTATCAAGGCATGCCTCGACCTGAGGGTCGACCTGAGCATTCCCAAGGGTTCCTCAAAATGACATGCGTCGACCTAAACAGGGGAATGCGTCGATGCATGATATAGAAATTTGGATTCCAGGATGCATCGACCTATAAGTCGACCTAAGCATTCCCGATATTGGTCCAAAATTCTTGAATTTGGCATGAGTCGACCTGAGCACTCTGTGAGTCGACATATGCATCTGAAAAGTCAAAAAAGGTCAATTTTTGTGATCCTTCATGCTTCCTTGTTCATCCTATCGACTCGAATCAGTTATGTAATACGGTGAACTGACTTTTTAGAAATGTTGCGGATAGCAAGAGTCGCCACCGACTTTTGTTTTATCCAAATTAACAGAAAGGCTAAAAGAACAGGAAAAACCTTTTAAAAGAAAACTGTGTTCGAGGGGTAATTTATACAAAGGGAAGGTGTAAGGCACCCTTTGCATCCATGGTTTTCCATGGGCTCTTAATTGCTTTGCTCTTTAGTTTTGAAACTAAAAGTTTAGAAATGTAGAAGAAGAAAATAAGGACTTTAGCTCGTAAATGAGCGTAGCCTTATTGAGTTTTTTGAGAAAAAAGTAGAAAAGGGAATTTTAAAATAGAGCATGCAATTAAGGGCAAATTACCTGGTTAGATGAAAAATGTTCTTTTAGCCTTTCAGGGCTATCCATACCATAGGAGGGTAGGGAAGTCCTTTTATTTTGAGGTTAAAGGGTCGTCGAATCATCGTTCGCCACAAGACTGTCCCTGCCATAGAGGGGCAGGTAGTCAAAGGGAAGGATCAGAATAGCCATCTTTATTAGGCAACCAGAGGACACCGCAGCATTTCTTAGGCAACTTCAAGGGACGAGATCATATTAGCGAATCGAAGGCAGCATCATTAGGGACTCATGATCTGAATGAACTGATGGAAACATTGCTGAGGCGTCCTCATATTCGAGTGACTTGGCTATTCTGCACTGAAAAACACAAGGCAACAAGGCAACAGGCAACAAGAGGGGTTACCATAAAAGGTGTGTGGGTGCACAATCACGTGGTTAACTTCGATTACATTTATCTTGTAAAATTAGTGATTCTATGTTCAGTTCGAGGTTACACTCCCTAAATTACTAACCACGCAGTTGAATAATATAAACAGTGTTAAGTGCCTTCAAGGCCACACAATACAGTCCGGGAATAGTTACATAATAAGCCATGGGGATGGGGGAGAAAGCAATAATAAAACCCCGATAAAGCAAAAAGTCTGACATAAGTAATAATAAAAGGAATAAAAATATGAGTTTTAGGGTTACCAAACATTTGAGCTTTGACCGGTTGGCTAACCCTGAAAATTGGAAAAGGAAAAATAAACAACAAAGGGTGAGTGCATTACCAGTTCATTGGCGATTGAAGATAAACCCTAATTTAATTTATAAGGCAAAATAAATATTTAAATAAAAAGAGAAAAGATTAGAAGTTAGCTTTTGATTGACAGGGCGCGTAGGCGGAAGAACCATGATAGTAACCCTGGAAAAAAAACTGCACAAAGAAAAAGAAATTTTTCAGTGTATGACTGATCGAATGATGAACCTCGTAAACACAAGTTAATTATGGTTAATAAAATAAATAAAAACCTAATTAATTAATTATTGGTTTTCAACCTAATTAATTAAATTGGCAAAAATAAATTTTTTTAATTATCAAACCCATTCATCTAAACTAATTCTAAATCAATTGTTAATCTAAAAAACCATATATTAATTAATTAAAACAAATTTAATAGTAATAATAATAATTAAAAAAAACTAATTATGAAATTTTATGTAAAACTAAAATATAAACTTAAAGGCTCTTAGTTGTAGTAAAAAACAGTTTTTTTAAATAATTAATTTAAAAAACAATAAAGAGAAAAAGAAAAGAAAAAAAAAGGAAAAGGAAATAGGACTCAGCTTTGGATCCTGTGTGGGTGGCTGCTGAGATTCCATGTTGAGCGCCCACTCCAAATGCGCGTTGGATCTGAGAGGCTGGTATCTGATGGTGCATGGACGAGGTTGTATTGTGAGCGCACAAAGGAGAGAAACACTGGATCTGCAAATAGGAGTTATCAAAGAAGGAAAATAAAACCAATGTTGGGTGCCGGAATCGAACCCATGCCATCGTGCATAAGAACCTTAGCGCGCTCCTCTTTCCACTGGACCAATTTGCTTTTGCTGATATAATTATCATTCAATAAAAATATGTAAAATAAAACGGTTCTAAATGAAATTTAAATGAAACGCGCGCGCAGGTCATCTCCTTCGTTGGGATGATTCTAAAAAAGGACCACACTTTTGGCTACGGTTTTTAAGCGTTGCCATAAACCTTCAATATTGAAACCTGCAAATGATCATCGATAAACACAAAAAATAATCCAGATCCACTATATGTTAACCTACGAGTCTGATGAGAGCCTTAATTTCAATCAATTTTTCCTCTGACCTAATATCCCCAAATCATGAACATGAAAACCTAACCATGGTGTTTCACGGTCCCTGCATCAAATCTTATCAAAGTGCCCAAAAATACTCTACACATTCATAAGAACACGAATCCAGTATCAAATCATATTTATGATGCTCAAATTATAGCGATTGACATAACAAAAAAATTGACAAACCGTGATAGCGATGAACACGATCCCGAGTGCCTTATGCTTTAGAGATGATCGGGAAAGCTTGCTGCACCTTCAGTGATTATCCCTGAGTCTTCAGAAACCTTTTAATTGTCCTTAAAAGCCGATATCGATTTGACCTTTTCTTTAAACTTCTTGAAGCTTGCACACGGTTTTTAGAGCCTCAATCCTTGTGAATTCGTCCTCTTGAAGTCTGGATTTGTTAGACTTATATAATAGATGATATTAGATTAACAAATTTGAAGTGAATCTTCCTTGAATCAAAAATTGAAATTGGATGCAAATTGGTTTGTAATTCTTCCTTAATATGTCCAATTTCAATCCAATCTTGCCAATTGCAATTAGCACGAAATTTGACATATTATGTGGCACGATTGATGATTAAAATTGATCAATATAAGATCTCCACTCAAATCTTTGATTTTCCTTTGATTTACATGAAAATAAAAAAATCCATATAAAAATCAAATAAAACCTAATAATTCGTGGGAGTTGGATTGGATGTCTTGGATGTCATAAGGAACAAGATTGGGCCAAAAAAAGTTGGGTCCCTTTGCAAGAAAATTCAATTTGAAGCCTTTTGTTTCACATTTTTTCTCTTAAAATCGACCAACTTTGACAAGGCATATCTCCCTCAATTTTTAAGGTATGGAGGAGTTATAGGACTTTTTCGAAACCTCAAGATGTCCTTTACAATCCACTTTGGAATATTTTTTCCATTTGGGGATTTTATCTTGATGATATTGGCTTTGACAAAAAACTGCTTTTGGTTAACTTTCAAAAAGGACCTATAATCTTTTGATCCATATCTCTCAAATGAAGCATTTTTAGACCTGGCATGTGAGAGACAAAGTTGTATAGAATTCAATTTACTTCAAAATGAGCTTTGGATGGTAAATTTCTGATGTTCCATGTAAGAGTTATGGCTGGTCAAAGTTCAGTTGACTTTCTCCCATGAAAATCCTAATTTAGAAACTTTTGCATTTGTTGATTTCTGATCTTTTCTTGATGAACCATGATCAATACTTGATCAAATGGTGAATGATACTTCAAAATAAGGTTGTTGACAAAAAATCAGGAGTTTTGACTGTACTTTGACCATAATTGACTTTTAGGCCAAATTAGTCGACTGTTGACTTTCTGAGCAATTGAGTGACCAACCCTTTGAATTAGAGCCTGAATTTTGTCATGGAGATAATTTGAAACATCATAAGCCATATGAGATGTATTTGAGCCTTTGATTCATTGACTTTCTTTAGAGAAAGCAAAACCCTAGTTCAGGAGTTCATTGTTTAGGAGAGTATGCCTTTGAGTCTTGAACTTTAGTGTGAGCTTGAATAGGGAAATGAGATGGGAAAATTTTGGGGTATGACAAGTTCCAAACTAGGAAGACATGTTTTTACATCACTGAAACACTTTATTCGAGCTTTGGCCTCACACACTAAAGGAAAAAAGAAACATGATGGAAAGAAGAACCATCTTGGACCTAAAAAGGAACATAACAAGTTCGAGAATTCTGGCAGTCAGAAAGTCAAAAAAATGGTTGTTACGTGTGCGGAAAACTTGGCCACCATGCTCGAGATTGCAGGCATAGCGAATCTGAAAATGATATCAATGCATTACATGCAAATGATGACATAATCTCTATAGGGAGCAAAATAATGGCAATCAATTTCAAAATGCAAGGATGGTGGTATGACACATGTTGTATTGTGCATGTCTCTTATGACATGGCTGCTTTCAAAACCTATTCTGAGGAAAATGATGGGCATGAAGTGCAAATTGGAAATGAAATACAATCTAGAGTCGTTAGAACCAGATCCGTCGAACTAAAATTCACTTTCGGAAAGAAAGTCACCTTTTTTAGTGTGCTTAATATCCCGGACATGAATAAGAACCTTGCTAGTGGGGTTCTGTTGGAAAAACTGGGTATTAAATATGTATATGAATCGGGAAAACTTATATTGACTTGTAATGGTATAGTTTTAGGAAAAAGATATTCTGCTAAGGGAATGATCAAACTCTATACCACCAGCAATATTATTAATAAAATTTCTAATTTTGGTTACATGCTTGCGTCTGTTTCTTTATGGCATATTATATTAGCACATACTGGTATTAGTTATATGAAGAGACTAAGTAAATCTTCCTTGATCTCATGTAATATAAATGACTTTGAAAAATGTGAATTATGTGTTAAATTAAAGATGATTGAGAAACCTTTCAAAAGTGTTGAAAGAAATACAAATCCACTTGATCTTGTACATTCAGATTTGTATGAATTTAACGACATGTTAACCCGTGGGAGAAATATATATTTTATTAATTTTATTGATGACTCTTCTAGATATTCATATGTTTATCTTTTAAAACATAAAGATGATGCTTTTAATGCCTTTAAAAGTTACAAAGCAAAAGTAGAAAACTAAGTAAGTAAAAGTATCAAAGTCTTTTGAAGTGATAGCGGCGGTGAATACTTTTCTACTAAATTTAATGCATTTTGTGAAGAACATGGTATTATAGATGAAAGTTATGCACCTCGCACAAAACAACAAAATGGTATGGCCGAGAGAAAGAATTGAACATATTAAAATATGATAAATGTCATGTTAATGCATTATGAATTATCATTCAATTTGTGGGGTGAGGCCTTATTGTCTGCTTTCCACATAATTAACATAATTCCTTTGAAGAAAACCGCTATTTCTCCATATGAGGTATGAAAAGGCAGAGCCCCAAATATCGGTCACTTTAGAGTGTGAGGGTGTGTAGCCTACTATAAGAACATGGATCTTTAGAAGAACTAAATTGTGTCCTCGAGGGATAAAATTTACCTTTGTAGGATATGCATCAAATAGTAAAGCATATAGACTTTTAAACTTAAAGTCTAATGTAATTGTAGAATCACATAATGTAGAATTCTTTGAAAATATAATTACAAAGATAAGGAATTTGAGTTTCTCGCAAATAAAAAATCTAGTGAAGAAGATTCTTCCCGAATTGTAGAGACACAACCTAAAAATGCTTCTTGGATTATTAAGACACCACCCGAGCCTAGGATAATCAAGAGAGTTCAAAAAACAAAGGATCTAGGACCAAATGAAATTGATACTCAACTTATTCCTTTTATCTAGTTGAAGGAAATTATAAGAAATATGTTTGGATTCCTATTATTCTTCAAGGAGAGGATGATCCTAAAACCTACAAGGAAGCGGTGGCTTCAAAGGACTCTTCCTTTTGGAAGGATGCTATCCAAGATGAAATGGACTCAATTATGTTAAATTACACTTGGGAACTTGTTAATTTACCAAAGGGATCAATGCTCATCGCGTGCAAGTGGGTGTTTAAAAAGAAGTATCATAGTGATGGTAATCTAAACACTTATAAGGCTAGATTAGTAATAAAGGAATTTAGACAAAATGGGGATGTTGATTACTACGACACATATGCACCAGTAGCAAGGACAACAAAAATTAGAGTATTTTTCACCTTAGCATATTTAAATGACCTTATAGTTCATCAAATGGGTGTTAAAACAACATTCCTAAATGGAGATCTCGATGAGGAAATCTATATGGAACAACCTGAAGGCTATGTGCTCCCTAGAGATGAAAAAAAGGTGTGTAAGCTTGTCTAATCCTTATATGGATTAAAACAAGCACTGAAAATATGACATCAAAATGAAAAGGTTTCTAACTTCCATATTCAAGATGAAAGATCTTAGACTAGTTGACACAATTTTAGGTATCAAAGTATAGCGAAATAGTGGGGGTTGTGAACTTAGTCAAACACACTACATTGAAAAAAAACTTGATAAGTTCAAACACCTAGACTTTAAAGAAGTAACGACTCCATTTGATCATGTCGCCAAACTTCTAAAGAACAATGGAAGAGCAGTGACTCAATTGTAGTATGCAAGTGAAATAGGGTGTCTTATGTATTTAATGTAATATATTATACATGATATATCATTTGCAGTTAGTAAAATGAGTATATTTACTAGTAATCCAAATAATGAATATTGGAAGGCAATTACAAGGATTTTCGTCTATCTAATAAAAACAAAAAATATTGGCCTTCATTATGGTAGATTTCTTACTATACTAGAAGGATATACTGATGCAAGTTGCATATCGAGTGTTGGAGATCATAAATCTACAACTGGGTGAGTTTTTACATTAGATGGAGGTGCAATTTCTTGGAAGAGAAACAAGCAAACATGCATTACTCTTTCGACCATGGAATCTGAGTTTGTGGATCTTGCTTCCCCATGTCAAGGAGCTGAATGGTTGAGGGACCTTCTATTGGAAGTCCCATTGGCTAAAGAAAATATTTCAAAGGTAATAATACATTGTGATAGTCAAGCCACACTAGCTAGAGCATTCCGTGAAGTATACAATGGAAAGTCTAGACACATAGGTATTAGACTTTCTTTTCTTGAGAAAATTGATTTAGGATAAAATTATTTCACTGACATATATACAAACGAGCTATAATTTTGCTGATCCACTGGCTAGAGACTTAGTAAAGATAACCTCGAGGGCTATGAGGTTGAAACTCCTTGAATAAGAGTTTCAACAATGGCGACAACCCAATCTTACGTTAACAGAACATTAACCTCAAGATTCAATGGGTAATTACAAGTCGTTAATTTGGATGTTTAATGGACAATTTGTAATAATGTTGACTATTTTAAATTGAGGGTTAAGTTTTTTCAAACTCTTAAAGAAGTTCAATGTCGATGAATAGTATCTCATGGAAAAGGATACAATATGAAATTCACCTATGTGAATTTCGAGATGGTGTCGTCTCAAAGTGAGAGTTGGAGTTTCTCTCATGGAAAATTCACGAAAGAGAAAAGTACATAGCCATAAATAAGTGTTAGGTGAGAAATATAGGCGAAGAACCCCTAAAGAGTGTGTGTAAGGCAACTCCGGTCTAATCACATGGATTAACGGTTTAAAAGCATTTCTACCTAACATTTCGATAAGACTTCGCGTTGTCTTTACTAAGGTTAAGTTTTAAATTGAAAGATACTTAACTATACTAACATTCTTTGTTTCTCTTTTATGGAATTTGTCTTGTCATTATTAGAACAAGTGGGAGATTATTATTATCTATGAACAATAAATGTCTATGGGTGTATTTCAAAATAACAAGAATAGTGAAAGTGAGTAAATGACCGATAAATGCATGAGAAATAGTTTCACATAGAAAGTGGCACTCACATTAAAAATCTTTATAAAGAGTTATGTTCATGAACTCAACAAAAGGACAAAAGAGGATAAAGTGCCACATGAACATGTGTGGTGGTCCCAAGGATTATGTCGTTTGTCTCTCCCATACACCCTCGTCCATATCGCCACTGGCGACATCGACTTCGACTCCAGGATCGGATCCGAGGGCCCGGTGTGTAGAGGCGTTAGTGGCGACTTATAGGTGGCGCTTGAGCATTTAGGCATAACACATCAAAGCATTCGGGTTACTCGCGACGTTATAAGGCGGCGGTCGACAAGCTGCCATATAGGGCAAATGGACGTTGCTTTTTATTTTTGATCGTTGCTTTTTATTTTTGATCGTTGCTTAAGTTTGATTTTTAAATATGGAAAAAGGCAATACTTCGTGAAATGTTACATAATGAAAAAATGCAACTCTTGAAAATTGTTGTTGTAGGCGAAACCATGCATCCTTTGGTAATAGTGTTGCTAAAAGGATGTTGTTTCTTCATGGGTCGCAACCTTGTGAAACAACACCAACATGACATAGAAATAGATCATCCCGAATTCAAAAATGACATCCTCTTTACCTAAAATTCCGGACACTCTTCGTTACATTCGAGTTTTCGTTTGTTTTCCGCAAAATCGATAAAAAGCTGAATTACCCTAGATATTTTTGTGTTCAAACTCTAAGACATATTTGAGAGTGTTTGAAATACTTTTAAGAAAAGTGATTTCGTTCACGATTCAAGTCCGGATTCATTCGATTTTCAAAAAATTTCTAACAAATAGGACCTCCAAATTGTCCGGGACGACCCTGCTCTGTTGCCGACTACCCTCTTATAGAGGTTTGCGAGAGGTTAATTCCCAATAACTTGGAGAGAGATTAAACTCCCAAAAAAAAAAATAATAACATCTATTCCGAAGTGCTTTACCCACTCACAAATTTCTTCTTTTTATTGTTAGAATTTTTATCCCCGACAACATACTAATTTACTTATAGTATGAGGATTGAAAATATCCAAACCTAAACCAAATCTGTTTAGGACGAACGGATTTGGAAATCAATTTTTTCTCCCATCAAAAATCAGATTTGAATATATGAGATAAAAACCGTGTGCATAATCATGTTTATATAGTAGAAGCAAACTATGACGTGCACGTAGATATACAAATCCACATAATTAATTAAAAGTTCAAACCATGCGTTTTTTAAAATGATTACTTACTATTATAACACAAGAGTGAAAGATATAATTTCAGGACATTGGACCATGTAAATTTGTTACTACCAGTACTTGGTATGGGCAAGGAAAAGAGAGAAATTAATAATGAAATTAACAGTCTTTAATTAATTAAGGTCTGTTTATGAGATCTCGAATCCCACGTTGATTTGGATGAGATTTGGTTGGTTGCTATTTAACTTTTTCAAAAGCAGAGCCATGCCAACCATGAACCAACTCTCACTAATATAATACTAATAATTTATTAACTTAATATCATATTTTTAAGTTCTAAACTTAACTTTTTTAACATGGAAATAATAACCAATCCAAAGACAAACACATAAACTGGCATACAATCATATACAGGTGGCTACAAACACTCAATTTGTTCGGATATGAAAATATATTATAGTACTAATTAGGAATCAAATCCCTTTTCTATAAGGCTGTTGCCTTTTATAATCTTTTCTCCCTTGGACTACATCTTTCACCAGGTTTGTCTATAGTTTCTCATACCATGTACTTATTTGTAATACAAACAAGACTTTCAGATATTTAATAAAGAAAAAAAGAATCTTCATTATTTAACATTTGCCTGATGTTAATTCCATCACAACACAATATATATAAGAAATGAAACTTTTAATAATAACTATTACGTTTAAATTAATGACTCTGATTTTTAAAATATTTATTTAATAGTTATGTGAACAAGATATTTATTTAATATATATTTAAAATATGATATAAATTTGAGTAATTAACTAAAATCTAATAATTATTATTAAAAATTCTCAATTCTTATAATAATTAAACTTCTCATTTAAATTGTATATATATATATATATATATATATATATATATATATATATATATATATATATATATATATATATATATATATATATATATATATATATATATATATATATATATATATATATATATATATATATATATATATATATATATATATATATATATAGAGGAGGGATATTCTTACTCCAAGAGGAAGTTATCAAGACTTACTCCTCATCATGACCATTGATTCTTCTCAATTTAATGGTTAAAATTAATGAGTATTATTTTTCTCTCTCCACATTTAATTACTTATTAATTTTAACCATAAGATTGAAAAGAATCAATGGTCATCATGAGTAGTAAGTGTTGATAACTTACTCCTGGAGTAAGAATATCCCTCCTCATATATATATATATATATATATATATATATATATATATAGGGAGCGTATCCAGTGAGAACTGATATCTATTGTGAGAAATGAGAACTATTGATATTAACCATTAGATTTAATTAACGTTTAAGATGTATTGATTCCGTATAAAAAATATCTTATTGGATTATTTTTTTTCTAATATGCTTAGTATCTAAAACTTCCATAACAAGAAAATCATATCAAAAATATTTTTCTACATCCTATAATTATGCTTATTATTTTTTTGTTATTGGAGAATATTTTCTACTTACATAATTATTTACTCGAAAGTTTAGAGTTTTTTTATTTTTGCATGTTCTACTATACTAAAATCATTTTAATCAAAATAAATGATTGATTTATCATCTATTTTTTTAATTAAAAATATTGAATAATGTAAAATTGCTATCTATATTTTAATTGTGTTAATTTTTTATTTGCATGTTCCAAAATGTTTATTCTTACCACTTCTACTATTGTGACAATTTTAAATAAAAATACATTATTGTTTTATCATCTATATTTTCATACAAAAATAAAAAGTTTCTAAACTTTCAAAGACAAATTTACATTATTTAATATTTTTAAATAAATGAAAATATAGGTGATGAATAAAAAAATTCAAAAATTCAAATAAATAATAGTTTCACGTTATTCAATATTTTAATCAAATGACATTATAAGTGATATATCAATACATTTTTAAACTTTCAAATAAAATAAAATAAAAAATAAAAAAACTCCTTTTAATAAAATAAAAATATAAACTAAAATCGTTAGGATTCGAAACATGTACCATAAATTAGTTTATCCCTCGGTTTTTAGCGAAAACGAACATAATAGATTGTGTATTTTTTAAAGAAATTTTTATATGATTTTCTTGTTATGGAAGTTTTAGATACTAAGCAAACTAAAAAAAATTAATCCAATAAGGTGATTTTTATATGGAATCAATAAATCTTAAACGTTAAATAAATCTAATGGTTGATATCGATAGTTCTCGTTTCTCACAACACATATCAGTTCTCACTGGATACGCTCCCTATATATATATATATATATATATATATATATATATATATATATATATATATATATATATATATATATATATATATATATATATATATATATATATATATATATATATATATATGAGAATGAGTAAGTTATATGAGAATGTAATAACAACCATTGGATTTATATTTAATGGTTGAGATTAAAATATATTTTTTAAAATTTGGTTAATAATTTCTCTTTCCTCTTAATGACACATGATTTATTAAAGATCACAATTTAATCTCAATAATTCCTTTTTCAATCTAATGGTTCTTATTCATTCTCACATTTTCATATAACTTATTCATTCTCACTAGATATGCCCTATATATATAGGGCATATCATATGAAAATTAAATGGCTTCTTTATATGAGAATGTGAAAATGAACCTAAACTATTGGATTTTAAAATAAATGGTGGAGATTATGTGTGAATCTTTTTTTCTCTCTCCTCCATCATTAAAATAAAAGATTGAAGAGAGATAAAAAAAAGGGTTAATAGACATTTGCCCCCCTGCCATATAGGCGAGTTTCGGTTTACCCCCCTATTAATTTTTTTTTGGATTACCCCCCTGTATTTTTAGGGTACCCCCTAAGCGTGCAAAAAACAGTGAAAAACCAGGGGGTAAATCAAAAAAACAAGTTTACAGGGGGGGTCCTAGGGGGTAAATCATAGAGCTTTTTATATTTCAAGGGGGCAATCAAAAAAAAAATTAATAGGGGATAAACCGAATCTCGCCTATATGGCAGAGGGGCAAATGTCTATTAACCCAAAAAAAAAAGATTCACACATAATCTCCACCATTTATTTTAAAATCTAATGGTTTAGATTCATTCTCACATTCTCATATAAAGAAACCATTCTTATATGATATGCCTGAAGCAGTGAAAAACACTTTGAAAGGGGGGTGAATAAGGGTTTTTTCTTTTTGGTAAATAAAAATAATAAACACAATTATTTTTATCCTGGTTCGTTTGAACTCAAACTACCTCTAGTCCACCCTCACAGGTGATTTACCTCCATTGAGGATTTAATCCACTAAAAAAAATGATTACAATGGTTCTCCACTTAGATAAACCTCTAAGCCTTCTTGAGTCTACAGATCACAACTTGATCACTCAAGGAATTTTGGTTTACAAAGATATAATCAAATACAAGAGATTAATGTTGCTTCTAATAAAGCTGTAATCACCAAGTGATTTTTCTCTTAAGCTTAAGTTCTAAATCTCACTAAGTATACAAAAGTATGTGAGCTTGAAGATAAAGATTGCTTCTTTGTTCTTGAGCTTTTAGCGTGAGAAAGGTTCAGAGTCAGATGATGAGTATGTGAAAAATGAACGTAGGCTTTCTAACATTTTTCCTTGCTGACATCTTCCTTTTATAGGCATGAGAATATGACCGTTGAACAGTTCTGCATTTAATGCTTTGCGTGTACAGTACAACGTTGCATTTAATGTTTCACACTTTTGTCAACTACCTCGATCCTTGCAATAATTGTTACTTCTGACTTTGCTTTTTGTAGCCATACTTCCAACGTTCCTTTTGTCAGAGAGATAGACTAGACTTTCTAGCTTTTCATCATTTGCTTATGTTCTGGATTCATACTTTGCAAGTCTCTTTGAATATCAGAGTTTCCAGCGTTTGGTGCAGTGTTAGAACTTCAGCGCTTCAGCTTTTGGAAGTTCTTCAGAGCGTGATACCTTTAGAGCTTCAGAACTTGCTTCTCATAGATCATGTTCTGACAACTTCAAGACCTTCTTCTGATGTCTTCAAGGTCATGTTCTAATGTGGCCATTCAGAACGTCTGGGTCAGAGCATCTGAAGGATGAAATGTTGCATACTCTTGTATACTTTTCCTGAAATGGAAAACATAATCTATTAGAGTATCACATTGTCTTATACAAAATTCATATCTAATGTTATCATAAAAACTAGAAAATATGATCAGAACATTTCATGTTCTAACAATATCCCTTTTTTTGATGATGACAAAAACATATAGAATTGATATGAATTTGTATCCAGAATGAAGATGAAACAGATATAACAATGTATACTAGACAGAATGAATAGAATAATCTCCCCCTGAGATTAATAATCTCCCCCTGAAATTAATACCAGATGAATTTAATATAAAGGACTTCCCTTAGTATTTTCCATTTCAGAAGAGACTTTGCAGTTGAGCTTTTTCTTAAGATGATTCAGAGCTTCCTTTCAGCACTTCCTTTTGGACAACATCAAGGCTTTGAATTTTCTTTAGAGAGCCAACGTATCAGAGCATCAACTTTTGTTTGCTTCAGATCTTTAGAATTTCATTCATTATCTTTAAGATCTTCAGAACATCAACTTTCTTTTCTCCCTTAAGCAGATAGAATATGTTTCTCCCTTTTTGAGATTTTCAAAGCATTATATTCCTGCAAAAAAACTTTCAGATACAGAGCTTTGCATTTCTTGTTAGAAAATGCTGAGACTTAAGCCCAGCAACTGATATAATAAAATCAATTCAATTAATACGTTTTCTCCCCCTTTTTGTCATGCATCAAAAAGAATAAAAAGATTCAGATGAACAAAGCAGATGAAATAAAACAAACAATGAAAGGGAAAGAACAAACAATTCATTGATAATCAGAGGAAGATACAAAGCAGATGCAACAAACAAAAGAAAACTCCTAAAGACACAAGACACGGACTAAGAAAGCTTAGAAGCTAAGAGGGCTAGGATGTTCTTGATCTCAGCGGTATCTTCTGCTTGCTTCTTAGAATTCTCCTCAGATTTCTGCATCCAAGTCTTGAACTCTTGGTTTGTATCATCTTGCTTAGTCAGACGATCAAAGACAGCTTCTTGATTCTTCTGAAGTTCCTTCAAAGTGTTCCACACTTCAGAAGTTGAGGAACTAGCAACAGAAGAAGAAGGGGCATGGACCATTGGTTGAGCAACTGGATTAGAGTCAAACCATGACAACATAGTTTCCATATCTCCAGTCAAAACTGCAAAATCCTTAGGAGCGAAAGGAAATTGTTGTGGCTTCCAGACCACCATGGGTAGAGGATTATCAAGATCCATTTCATCAGCCTCAAGTTCCATCTCATCAACCTCAGAGGTTGCAGCACCAGAAGATTCAGCCTGCAGAGTCTTCCATTTTCTGATTTCCTGCAGAGTCTTCCAATGTCCAAAGTCCAGAGCTAGACCAACAGGACCAGGAGCTTCAGACATGCAGATATTCTGAAGATTTAGAACATCATCCTGTAGATCTTTGGTGAAGACTTCCCAAAGCTTGCCAGCAGCCACATGATCTAACTTGTGATCATGGGCAACCTTCAGAATCTCCAACCTACTATGTACCCTATAGTTAAAAATATGAAAACAAGTATCAATAGAGGGTGGGGTTGAGATGGGTCGGATGATGGTTATTGGCTCTTGGGGTTTGGAGATGAGATAGGGTTCAGATGGTCTATCAGGAAGAAGATATGAAATGGTTGAGAGAGGTGATGATGTTTCTTCATGATCAGAGTCATTAATAACAATTGTTGGATCAGAAGAAGGTGTTGGGTTGCGAGGGTGGTGAAGGAGAGAATCACAGGATGGAGAGGAAGATTCAGAAAAATCACAGAAGACAGGAATGTCTACTGCTGGTTGGGTTTCAGATAGTGGAGAGGTTGGTTGAGATTGAGGTACAGAAGATGTTGGTTGAGGTTGGGGTTCAGAAGTTTGAGGCTGAGATGGTTGAGGTTGTGAAGTGGAGAAGATGTTTTCAGAGGGTATGGAGGGGAAAATAACAACGAGAGGTGGAGGGTTCAGAATTTGTGGTTCAGAGGATGGAACAGGTTGTTTTGTTTTAGAAGAGGTGGAGGTAGAAGGAATTTTAGAAGATGGTTGATTTTGTTGTGGGGGAAGTTCTGGTTCAAAATCATATTCTAGAATAGAATCATCTACGTTATCTATATCATCTATCAACTTCCTAATGTCTTCAGATGATCTAGGGAGTTTGAGAGAGAGAGAGAGGGTCTGTTGTTGATACTTTTTCAGAAATATTAACGGAGGAAGGTACAGAATTAGATATAGAAATACCTGAGCTTTTCTTCTTCTTCTTCAGAAGGTTGGAAGGACCATCTCCAATAGTCTTTCTCTTCTTCTTCTTCTTCTTCTTCTTTAAGCCATCCAGAGAGGGAAGACTTCTGCCTCATAGCCAAGCTGGATCAAACTCTGTGTTGTCTTTCAGGCATGACTCCAGATAGAAGAGGACAGACTGGGGATGTTCTTCCTTGAAGAACAGCTGAAAGTCATCAACTGGGTTTCTTCTTGACATAATTTCACTGACCACTCTGGGTGGAGAATTGACCTTGTTGATCAGCTTCATTTTCTTCAGACAATGGGCAGTCAGAGTACTCCCACAGACAGCTACCAGATCTTGAGTCGCGCCAGCTTCCTTCAGAGCATCTATCAGACCACTCTCTGTCAGAATGTCTGATATGAGCCTACCCATAGGGATGGTGTTCCTCTTGACCTTTGGATATTTTAGTCTTTCTTGCTCTCTTGAATCCTTCACATGGTTCCACAAATTATTGAATAGGATGTGAGGTAAATCAATCCTCTGACCCTTGCCAATGCAGTACATAAGGAACTGTTGGTCTTGATTGATGTAGGTTGCAAAAACTGAAGATTTTCTATGACTAATGCATCCCAGAATAATCTTTGCCCAAACTCTGTAGGGAGACTTTAGATCCTTAGCATTGGCTGAACCTTGACCAGAAGTAACCAAGTGTTCTCACCTGAGTCGTCCCCTATATATATATATATATATATATATATATATATATATAATATGAAAATGGCTTCTTTATATGAGAATGTGAAAATGAATCAAAACTATTGGATTTTAAAATAAATGGTGGAGATTATGTGTGAATCTGTTTTTCTCTCCTCCATCATTAAAATAAAAGATTGAAGAGAGATAAAAAAAGATTCACACATAATCTTCACCATTTATTTTAAAATCTAATGGTTCAGATTCATTCTCACATTCTCATATAAAGAAACCATTCTCATATGATATGCCTGAAGCAGTGAAAAACACTTTGAAAGGGGGGGTTGAATAAGGGTTTTTTCTTTTTGGTAAATAAAAATAATAAACACAATTATTTTTATCCTGGTTCGTTTGAACTCAAACTACCTCTAGTCCGCCCTCACAGGTGATTTACCTCCACTAAGGATTTAATCCACTAATAAAAAATGATTACAATGGTTCTCCACTTGAATCAACCTCTAAGTCTTCTTGAGTCTACAGATCACAACTTGATCACTCAAGGAATTTTGGTTTACAAAGATATAATCAAATACAAGAGATTAATGTTGCTTCTAATAAAGCTGTAATCACCAAGTGATTTTTCTCTTAAGCTTAAGTTCTAAATCTCACTAAGTATACAAAAGTATGTGAGCTTGAAGATAAAGATTGCTTCTTTGTTCTTGAGCTTTTAGCGTGAGAAAGGTTCAGAGTCAGATGATGAGTATGTGAAAAATGAACGTAGGCTTTCTAACATTTTTCCTTGCTGACATCTTCCTTTTATAGGCATGAGAATATGACCGTTGAACAGTTCTGCATTTAACGCTTTGCGTGTACAGTACAACGTTGCATTTAATGTTTCACACTTTTGTCAACTACCTCGATCCTTGCAATAATTGTTACTTCTGGCTTTGCTTTTTGTAGCCATACTTCCAACGTTCCTTTTGTCAAAGAGATAGACTAGACTTTCTAGCTTTTCATCATTTGCTTATGTTCTGGATTCATACTTTGCAAGTCTCTTTGAATATCAGAGTTTCCAGCGTTTGGTGCAGTGTTAGAACTTCAGCGCTTCAGCTTTTGGAAGTTCTTCAGAGCGTGATACCTTTAGAGCTTCAGAACTTGCTTCTCATAGATCATGTTCTGACAACTTCAAGACCTTCTTTTGATGTCTTCAAGGTCATGTTCTGATGTGGCCATTCAGAACATCTAGGTCAGAGCATCTGAAGGATGAAATGTTGCATACTCTTGTATACTTTTCCTGAAATGGAAAACGTAATCTATTAGAGTATCACATTGTCTTATACAAAATTCATATCTAATGTTATCATAAAAACTAGAAAATATTATCAGAACATTTCATGTTCTAACAATATCCCTCTTTTTGATGATGACAAAAACATATAGAATTGATATGAATTTGTATCCAGAATGAAGATGAAACAGATATAGCAATGTATACTAGACAGAATGAATAGAATAATCTCCCCCTGAGATTAATAATCTCCCCCTGAAATTAATACCAGATGAATTTAATATAAAGGACTTCCCTGAGTATTTTCCATTTCAGAAGAGACTTTGCAGTTGAGCTTTTTCTTAAGATGATTCAGAGCTTCCTTTCAGCACTTCCTTTTGGACAACATCAAGGCTTTGAATTTTCTTTAGAGAACCAACGTATCAGAGCATCAACTTTTGTTTGCTTCAGATCTTTAGAATTTCATTCATTATCTTTAAGATCTTCAGAACATCAACTTTCTTTTCTCCCTTAAGCAGATAGAATATGTTTCTTCCTTTTTGAGATTTTCAAAGCATTATATTCCTGCAAAAAACTTTCAGATACAGAGCTTTGCATTTCTTGTTAGAAAATGTTGAGACTTAAGCCCAGCAACTGATATAATAAAATCAATTCAATTAATACGTTTTCTCCCCCTTTTTGTCATGCATCAAAAAGAATAAAAAGATTCAGATGAACAAAGCAGATGAAATAAAACAAACAATGAAAGGGAAAGAACAAACAATTTATTGATAATCAGACGAAGATACAAAGCAGATGCAACAAACAAAAGAAAACTCCTAAAGACACAAGACACAAACTAAGAAAGCTTAGAAGCTAAGAGGGTTAGAATTCTCCTCAGATTTTTGCATCCAAGTCTTGAACTCTTGGTTTGTATCATCTTACTTAGCCAGACGATCAGAGACAGCTTCTTGATTCTTCTGAAGTTCCTTCAGAGTGTTCCACACTTCAGAAGTTGAGGAACTAGCAACAGAAGAAGAAGGGGCTTGAACCATTGGTTGAGCAACTGGATTAGAGTCAAACCATGATAACAGAGTTTCCATAACTCCAGTCAGAACTGCAAAATCCTTAGGAGCGAAAGGAAATTGTTGTGGCTTCCAGACCACCATGGGCAGAGGATTATCAAGATCCATTTCATCAGCCTCAAGCTCCATCTCATCAACCTCAGAGGTTGCAGCACCAGAAGATTCAGCCTACAGAGTCTTTCAATGTCCAAAGTCCAGAGCTAGACCAGTAGGACCAGGAGCTTCAGAAATGCAGATATTCTGAAGATTTAGAACTTCATCCTGTAGATCTTTGGTGAAGACTTCCCAAAGCTTGCCAACAACCACATGATCTAACTTGTGATCATGGGCAACCTTCAGAATCTCCAACCTACTATGTACCCTATAGTTAAAAATATGAAAACAAGTATCAACAGAGGGTGGGGTTGAGATGGGTCGGATGATGATTATTGGCTCTTGGGGTTTGGAGATGAGATAGGGTTCAGATGGTCTATCAGGAAGAAGATATGAAATGGTTGAGAAAGGTGATGATGTTTCTTCATGATCAGAGTCATTAATAACAATTGTTGGATCAGAAGAAGGTGCTGGGTTGCAAGGGTGGTGAAGGGGAGAATCACAGGATAGAGAGGAAGATTCAGAAAAATCACAGAAGACAGGAATGTCTACTGCTGGTTGGGTTTCAGATAGTGGAGAGGTTGGTTGAGATTGAGGTAAAGAAGATGTTGGTTGAGGTTGGGGTTCAGAAGTTTGAGGCTGAGATGGTTGAGGTTGTGAAGTGGATAAGATGTTTTCAGAGGGTATGGAGGGGAAAATAACAGTGAGAGGTGGAGGGTTCAGAATTTGTGGTTCAGAGGATGGAACAGGTTGTTTTGTTTTAGAAGAGGTGGAGGTAGAAGGAACTTTAGAAGATGGTTGATTTTGTTGTGGGGGAAGTTCTGGTTCAAAATTAGATTCTAGAATAGAATCATCTATGTTATCTATATCATCTATCAACTTCCTAATGTCTTCAGATGATCTAGGGAGTTTGAGAGAGAGAGAGCGTTTGTTGTTGATACTTTTTCAGAAATATTAACAAAGGAAGGTACAGAACTAGATATAGAAATACCTGGGCTTTTCTTCTACTTCTTCAGAAGGTTGGAAGGACCATCTCCAATAGTCTTTCTCTTCTTCTTCTTCTTATTCTTCTTCTTTAAGTCATCCAGAGAGGGAAGACTTCTGCCTCATAGCCAAGCTGGATCAAACTCTGTGTTGTCTTTCAAGCATAACTCCAGATAGAAGAGGACAGACCGGGGATGTTCTTCCTTGAAGAACAGCTGAAAGTCATCAACTGGGTTTCTTCTTGACATAATTTCACTGACCACTCTGGGTGGAGAATTGACCTTGTTGATCAGCTTCATTTTCTTCAGACAATGGGTAGTCAGAGTACTCCCACAGACAGCTACCAGATCTTGAGCCGCGCCAGCTTCCTTCAGAGCATCTATCAGACCACTCTCTATCATAATGTATGATATGAGCCTACCCATAGGGATGGTGTTCCTCTTGACCTTTGGATATTTTAGTCTTTCTTGCTCTCTTGAATCCTTCACATGGTGCCACAGATGATTGAATAGAATGTGAGGTAAATCAATCCTCTGACCCTTGCCAATGCAGTACAGAAGGAATTGTTGGTCTTGATTGATGTAGGTTGCAAAAACTGAAGATTTTCTATGATTAATGCATCCCAGAATAATCTTTGCCCAAACTCTGTAGGGAGACTTCAGATCCTTAGCATTGGCTGAACCTTGACCAGAAGTAAAAATTTTAGGGTAAACTGCTTCCCAGTTAGTTCTGCCTGCAATTGCTCCAGTCACTCCACCTAAACCTTTGAGATTCAGTAATTGCCTTATGAGATTTTCAGTGATTGAAATCTCTTGACCTAACACGAAGGAGATGATGGTTTTGGGGGTGAGGGAAGCATGAATCCAAAATTCTTTTACCAAATCTGGGTAAACTGGTCCAGTGAGACGATCAAAATAGTTTGCCTAGCCTTGAACCAACATATTTGCTTTGATGTTGAAGCCATGTTCTTGGAGATTGTTGAAATCCACCATTAGTTCATAGAGAACTTCCAAATCTGCAAACGGAATCAGACAGGTTCTAGTTGGTGGTGTGAATGCTGGTTGTTGTTGAAATGAAGCAGGTTGATGTTGTTGTTGTTGCTGAGATGATGAAGGGTTTGATGATGAAGAAGCCATTTGAGACCAAGAACACGGATTTCAGGGTTTAGGGTTTTGGTAAAGGCGAAACACTTGTGAAAAATGCATAAAAGAAGAAGAGAATGAAGAAGTGAAAAGAGAGAAAGTGAAGATGAAATGAAGTTATATAGACACGGATTTGAAATAAAATGCAATGAAGTTCTGAATGCAACGGTTACAGAAAATGCATTTATGATGATTGGCATTAATGGGGGGTAACGTAAGATTTGAAAAGATTTTGCACAGTTACCTAGAGTGGCGTCTCATCAACTGCATGCATGCTTGTCCCTTCAGATTAGATGAACATGTGGTCATCATCTTGGGGTAGCTAATGACAGCTGTTTTGCTTTAAAAGAAGTTATGAGTCATACTAGGCACATGAAACATTATATATAACAATTTCATAGTGTCCTTATGAATAAACACAATCAGAACATCTGATAATAAGAATAAATAAAAACATATTCTTCAGACTAAAAACATATCAGAGCTTCACTATCACTTCACTCTGGGCATAAATCCATACCAATATTCATCAGAATGAATTTAAACCTATCTTCAGCAAGGGGTTTTGTAAAGATATCAGCCCATTGATGGTTTGTATCTACAAAGTTTAAAGAAATAACACCCTTCTGAATATAGTCCCTAATAAAATGATGTTTAATCTCTATATGTTTAGCTTTAGAATGTAAAATAGGATTTTTAGAAAGACAAATAGCAGAAGTATTATCACATAATATAGGAATGTTACTCTCATATATCTGATAGTCTTCTAGCTGACTTTTCATCCAGAGCATCTGTGTACTACATCCAGCAGCATCAACATATTCTACTTCAGTTGTAGATAATGTAATTGTGGCTTGTTTCTTGTTGTACCAGGAGATCATATTTCTTCCCAAAAACTGACAGCTTCCAGAAGTACTTTTTCTTTCAACTCTATCTCCAGCATAATCAGCATCACAATAACCTACTAAGTTGAATTCTTTAGATCTTCTGTAAGACAAACCAACATCAGTAGTACCTTTCAGATACCTAAGAATTCTCTTAACAGCAGTTAAGTGAGATTCTCTAGGATCTTATTGGAATCTAGCACAAAAACACACACTAAATAAGATGTCAGGCTTAGAAGCAGTCAGATAGAGAAGAGATTCTATCATTCCTCTGTAGATCTTCTGATCTACCTTCTTACTTACCTCATGCTTACCTAAAATCTATGTTGGGTGCATTGGGGTTTTTGCTTCCTTACAATCTGATAATTTGAACATCTTCAGAAGTTCCTTGACATACTTAGTTTGACGTATGAATGTCCCTTCATAGGATTGGTTTATTTGAATGCCTAGAAATTATTTTAGCTCTCCTATCATGCTCATTTCAAACTCTGTCTGCATAGACTTAGCAAAATCCTTTCCTAGAGAGGCATTAGATGTTCCAAATATAATATCATCAACATAAATTTGGCAAATTAAAATATCCTTTTTAAATGTTTTACATAAGAGAGTTGTGTCTACTTTTCCTCTTGTGAAACCATTATCTAGAAGGAAAGAACTTAATCTTTCATACCAAGCTCTGGGAGCTTGCTTCAGACCATATAACGATTTCTTAAATTTGAAAACATGTTCTGGAGACTTATAGTCTTCAAAACCAGGAGGTTGGTGAACATAAACTTCTTCATCTATATAACCATTTAAAAAAGCACTCTTAACATCCATCTGATACAGAGTGATGTTATTTTGAATGGAAAATAAAATTAATAATCTTATAGACTCTAACCTGGCAACTGGTGCAAAAGTTCCATTATAATCAATTCCTTCTTGTTGGCTATAACCTTGAGCAACCAGTCTGGCCTTGTTTCTGACTACTTCACCTTTTTCATTTAGCTTGTTTTTGAACACCCACTTTGTTCCAATAATGTTAAATCCTTTAGGTCTTGGAACCAGATCCCACACATCATTTCTTGTAAACTGATTTAACTCTTGCATTGCAATGATCCAATCAGTATCTTTCAGAGCTTCATCAACAGATGTTGGCTCAATCAGAGACACTAATCCAAATAGAGATTCTGCATTGTTCTTTAGAAATGATCTTGTTCTGATGGGATCATCTTTCTTTCCAATGATGACATCCTCTAGATGAGCTGAGATGATTCTTGAGGATCTTCTAACTGTTGGTTCTTTAGATATTCTGAGATTCTCTAAAGAAGCAGCAACTTGATCTTCTGAATCATCCTTTCCTCTGAGTTCTTCATGATCTGGATCAGAAATGTCTATATCTGCAAAATTCTCATTCTGCTTTGGCTTTTCAATGCCAAGCTTATCATTAAATCTGACATGGATTGATTCCTCAACTATCATTTTTGTTTATAATTTTTTCATGTCTATAATTTCATGTCTATAATTTCCATATCTATAATTTTTTTTCCAAATATCGAAATTTTTGTTTTCATATAATTTTTTTTTATGAAATTAAAACATTTGAAAATATAAATTTGGTTTAAAATTGCAAACCGATTATAAACTAGTTTATAAATATAAATTGGTTCTAAACTAGTTTTAAATTGAATTTAAACCATTTTAACAGTTAACTGAATTGTTATTGAAGTGGTTATTGTAAACTGAACCGAACCATAAATATGGTTTGGTTCGGTTGAGTTCATGAACCATGAACACCCCTAACTAGATCTTGTGTCAATCTAAATAAGAAATTAATACTGCAAGATTCACAAAAACAAAATATTGCTAAGTCGCAATAATTTTTTTTTCTTGTGACTTATCAATGTTTGTTCTTGTTTTGAGTAACATTTGTCAACAACATCATACATAAACACTTATCAACAAAACAACAGCAACATATCAACTCATAAAATGTTTCACGAACGTATCTTTTTTTTTTGAAAAGATTTGTGGAAAATGAAGATGAAGAAATGATCTACTTGTCTCAGAATGACTGAAGTTTATCTACTTTGTGTTTATATGAAGAAAAAATACAAGGCAAATGAGACTTCCATAATAGCTTCATACTTCTTGTATTGTTTCTCCATAGCAACACAAACCATTTGTGAATTTAACCACACCCATTATATGCACTTTCTTGAGTTAATTTTTTTTTCATTCACTTTCCTATAAGTCAAAAAACACCATGTAAAATGTAAACACATTTGGAAACACAATTAGAGACCAATTACATAGACTAGCTAGTCATCTAATACATTAATGTCTCTATCATCTTCAAAACCCCAAAAAATAATAAAATCATTTCTAAAACTAGTGTCATACATGGAATAGATATAGTAACTGAGATCTATTTCAAAAAGATAGATCCAAGTAGAGATAACCAAAAAAACAAGAAAATCATATCAAATGAAAATCCATTTTAAGAAGTAGTGTTATACATGGAAAATATATGGTCACTGAGATCTATTTCAAAAACATATATGATAACCGAAAAAACAAGAAAATCATGCCAAGTGAAAACTCTTTGTAAAACCGAATGGAACGATAAAGAAGAAAGCGTTTGAAAAACAAAGAAAAATGGAAGAACCTATACACAGAAAAATGGAAGAAGACGTATGAATAACATGGAAGAAAGGTTGTGAAAAAGAAGAAAGATAAAACGTAAACTTGATTAGTGTTTTATATGAAGAAGCTTTAGAGGACGAGTTTGCTGCATATGGAAGAGAGAGATGTTAGGATTTTATTTTGAGAGTGACGACTATTCTATGTTGAAGCTTGATAACTATATATATATATATATATATATATATATATATATATATATATATATATATATATATATATATATATATATATACTATTAACAAAAATCCTTATAAAATGTAAGTACTATTCATAATGATTTTTGGTAATAGTTATGGTAATAAGTGTTTTAATTTTAAAATATTTATAAAAGTATAAGGATCTAACCTTTTTGTAACGAAAATGATAAAAAATTGGTGGTGCTGGAAATTGAAGCAAGTAACTTTTCATCTATCACCATGGTTGTTATTATAGACTGTTATGAATTGTGTTTTAATAAAATAATAAAATATTCAGGCGCGTGAAAATGAGTTATTACTACGGTTGTTTAAGCGCTCGTAGTAATATGGACATCTTCTTCCCCTTTTTGATGATGACAAAAATATTGATAGGAAGTTTTTGCTTGACACTTGATTTCTCTTATCTTGCATATCTTACCATTTCTTTTGCAATTTATGTCGTTGTCTTTGATATCCTGAAAAAAAAAAAACAAAAAGAACCATCTATCTTATCCTCCTTATTAACATTATAAAAAAAAAAAAGATACATATGGTCTTGTAATGATTTAAAAAGAACCATCTATCTTATCCTCCTTATTAACATTATAAAAAAAAGATACATATGGTCTTGTAAAAAAAAAGGTACAAAAAGAACTTATCTTCTTCATAATGATTTAATTTCAGTGATGTCAAAATGGATATCATTGTTGATGTTTCTTCAAAACATCTTTCAATCAATGAAACTTTTATTACTACCATATCATATGGTCTTGTATCTTGAGAAATAATTCTTGAATTAACAATATTAACATATGATCTTCAAGTACCTACAAAATAGTTAATAGTTCTTAGGTACCCAATATTCTTTGGATCCCTTTGGTTTTGATCTCTTTCTCACCAATAAATACTCACCATAAGGAGTACCATAATTTTTTATGCAGCAAACATTAGAAGTATGGTCTTTTGCATTACAATAAAAATAAGTAGGTCTAAAAACATGATACTTTTTACTCACATAAAATTTATTTCTATCATAAGGCCTTATATAATGATTTACTACATGAACTTTCTTTGATTCCTTATTGTTGAATTTGTTAGTAGCTTTCATAAAGATAATGTGACTTGTACTAGGTTTATCATAATTAGAAAATTCAAGTCCATATTTATTACTTGAATAACTTTGACTACATAAGACATTTTCTAAACCAATTACACATTTTCTAAACCAATTAGACATTTTTCATATTTCTTGATCACTTTGTTTAATTCAAAAAATTTAGATTCATGATTTTGACATTTATTGCATGTAGAATTTTTTACTTCTTCTAATTTCACTTTTGTGTCAATAGCCATACGTACTAGTTTTATTATAGTTTTCTTTTGATTTGAACATTGTCTAGAAAGTTTCAAAAATTTCTTCATATAATTCATGAAAAGAATTTTGTAATTCATCATATGAAGGACTATCATTTATTTTGGAATCACTAACCTCATGTTCTTCATTACTTGAATAATGTGATGCCATCAATGCCTTGATTTCATGGTCTTCGTTTGAAGATAAACTTATTTCATTGTCATCTAATGTTACATATGTTTTCTTTGGCCTTTTATCCTTCTTGATCTTTAATTTATTCTTTTTTTGAAATGTAGGGCATTCACTTTTAACATTTCCTCTTTCTTCACATTCAAAGCAAGTAAATTTTCTTCTTGGTGCTTATTTCTGACTCATTTCTTTTGTTCTTTCCTTCTTTAAGAACTTTCCAAATTTATTGACTAGAGCATCATTTTCATCACTAGCGGATTGAGATTTATCATCTTAATTACTATAATGTTATACTCTAGTATTTAACGCAATATCTTTTGAATTATTTTCTTAATCTTTATGTTTCTACAATATTTCAAGTTCTATCTCATGCTCTTGGAGTTTTTCGAATAATGTTGCAGAAGTCATTTTGGATATACTTTTGTTTTAAAACAGCCCCGAATAATGTTGCAGAAGTCATTTTGGATATACTTTTCTTTTAAAACAGTCCCGAATAATGTTGCAGAAGTCATTTCCGAATAAGTTCTATCTCATGTCCCTAATCTGGATTTTTTTAAAACAGTCTTTGAATGTTAAAATTATTTTGTTTTAGTCCTCAAATTCAAAATCTGTAGGTTTCCTACGGATTTTCCTTTGAATTTTCCTGTGGATTTAAAATCTGTTGGTTTCCTGCGGATTTTCCTACAAATTTTTCTGGGGATTTTCCCGCGAATGAGTAAAACAAAAAAAAACATTCAGGGACCATTTCCCAAAAAAATCCAGATTAGGGACTAAAAACTAAAACACGCCAACTTATAGGGACCAACATACTATTTAAGCCTTTCCGAATTTAAAGATCTGTCTTCTATAGATTTGACAATTTTGTTTGGTAAATATAGGAATATGAAATTAAGCTAAAAAGACTTGCAGAAAATGAAGGTGACAGGGAAAAGAAAATCTTGCAATCAAAGATGAAAAAAAGACCATTCTTTGTGCCAACACAGTTATAGTGCCGAAAAAAATGTCACATAAAACCAAATTATCTCCAAAATAAGAAAATATATGAAGCATGCAAAATATATTTAAAAGCATCAAATAAGACTTACATAGCATGATACACAAATGACTTGAACTTTTCAGATGAATCTAAAAAACAAGAAAAAGTCAACATCTATCTCATGAAAAATCATAAAGCAAATAATATAAACGATCTAACTTTTTAATTTATTTATTGTTAGATAAGAATAGATGCATGATGATGATGATGATGGAAGAGATGAAGATCATGAGTCAGATAGATTGGATAATGGAGAGTGTAGAGATATTAAATATGATGTTCATGTGAGTGTATTGATCATTTTCATCATGCATGTAAAGTGATTGCATCTTTAGTAAGAGTTAGTTGCTAAACCTAACTAACTCTAACAGCTTTCCATAACGAACTTTTCATAACAAAAAATATCATTTAACTAATTAAACTACCACTTTCTCAATATATATTCAATATTTTCCCTCAAACTAATAGAGATTGAGAGATCATGACCTTTAGTTTGGTGCAAAAGTCATGAAACAAAGCAGTCACCACTGTAAAAAAAACACATTTCACCTCGAACACGAAATACATCTTGTTAGAACAAGATTTGTTCTGATCAATATTCTTAGCTTTGATGATAACAATGTATATGAATTTTGTATGAGATAATGTGGTACTCTAATACTATGCAATTTCCATTTCAGGAATTATATAAAGAGTATGCACAAAATCAGCGCAAGAAGCACTGACTCAGAAGGTTCAGCATGCAACATTAGAACATGGTCTGGCAAGACATCAGAAGATGGTCAAGCAGAATCAGAACATGGGTCTATGGAAGCATCAGAAGAACTTGAGATCAGAAGCAGAAGCACTGATGTTCTCACGGTATCACGCTCAGAAGCACTTCAAGGTCAAAAGACAAGAAGATGCTATGCACCAAGCTGTTTGACTCTGATGATATTCAAATGTTGTTCACACAAACATCAGATCAGAAGCAAGTACTAGACTGGCAGGCTACGCTGACTGATAAAAGGAACTATAGAAGCTATTAAAGGCAACGTCAGTAGACACAGCGAAAACAAGGCTCGAGGTAGTTGACAAAAGAGTGAAACATTAAATGCAATGCTGTACGGATTACGCAAAGCAGTAAATGCTCCCAACGGTCATCTTCTCAAGCGCCTATAAATATGAAGTTCTGATGAGAAGCTATGTTACGAATTCTGAATATACAACACTTGCGCATTATATAGAAACGTTGTCAAATTCAAAAGCTCTCAAACTTCATCATCAAACTCACTACATTGCTGTTGTAATATATTAGTGAGATTAAGCTTAAACTTAAGAGAAAATCACAGTTGTGATAATAGCTTTATAAGAAGCATTGTAACTCTTAAAAGAATTTGTTTACATTAAGTTGTAAGAACTAGAGTGATCAGGTTGTTGATCAGTATACTCTAGAAAGTCTTAGAGGGTATCTAAGCAGATTGTTCCTAGAGTGATCAGGTTGTGATCAGTATACTCTAGAAGACTTAGCAGTTGTCTAAGTGGAAAACTATTGTAATCTCGTGTGATTAGTGGATTAAATCCTCAGGTGAGGTAAATCACTCCAAGGGGGTGGACTGGAGTAGTTTAGTTAACAACGAACTAGGATAAAAATCATTGTGCAAATAGTTTTTATCTTACAAGTTTTTAAAGCTACACTTATTCAAACCCCCCCTTTCTAAGTGTTTTTCTATCCTTCAATTGGCATCAGAGCGCTGGTTCTAAGGTGCAAGCACTTAACCGTGTTTAGAAAAGATTCAGGAAGAGAAAAACACTTCAGTAAAAGATGTCTGGTGAAATTCCAACAAATACATCTACATCTGGCTCAGCTGAGCAATACAATGGAAATGGTAACAATGGTTATACTAGACCACCAGTATTTGATGGTGAAAACTTTGAATACTGGAAAGATAAACTTGAAAGTTACTTCCTTGGTCTAGATGGTGACTTATGGGATCTTCTAATGGATGGTTACAAACATCCAGTGAAAGCTACTGGCGTAAGGCTTACAGGACAAGAAATGAATGATGATCAAAAGAAGCTTTTCAAAAATCATCATAAATGTAGGACTGTTTTGCTGAATGCTATCTCTCATACTGAGTATGAGAAGATATCTAACAGGGAAACTGCCTATGATATATATGAGTCATTGAAAATGACCCATGAAGGAAATGATCAAGTCAAGGAGACCAAAGCTCTTGCTCTAATCCAGAAGTATGAAGCCTTCAAGATGGAGGACGATGAAAATATTGAGAAGATGTTTTCAAGATATCAAACGCTAACTGCTGGATTAAGAGTTCTGAACAAAGGCTACACCAAGGCTGATCATGTAAAGAAGATCATCAGAAGCTTGCCCAAAAGATGGGGTCCAATGGTGACTGCATTCAAGATAGCAAAGAATCTGAATGAAGTCTCTTTGGAAGAGCTAATCAGTGCCTTAAGAAGCCATGAGATAGAGCTGGATGCAAATGAGCCTCAGAAGAAAGGTAAGTTTATTGCATTAAAATCTAACTTTAAAAAATGCACTAACGCTTTTCAGGCTGAAGAAGTAGATTCTGAAGAATCAGAATCAGAAGAAGAAGATGAACTGTCCATGATCTTCAGAAGGGTAAACCAACTCTGGAAGAGCAAGAAAAGGAAGTTCAAGAGCTTCAGAAGTTCAAAGAAGTTTGAACGAGGAGAATCTTCTGGTGGCAGAAGATCTGACAAGAAAAAGGTTGTCTGCTATGAGTGCAATGAGCCTGGACACTTCAAGAGTGAATGTCCAAAACTTCAGAAGGAGAATCCCAAGAAGAAGTTTCATAAGAAGAAAGGTCTTATGGCAACATGGGATGATTCAGAATCAGAATCAGACTCTGAAGAAGAGCAAGCAAATCTTGCACTGATGGCCACTGTGGATGATGGATCAGAATCTACATCAGAATCAGATTCTGAAGAGGTATTTTCTGAACTATCTAGAGAAGAGTTAGTTTCCAGTTTAACTGAACTTCTGGAACTCAAGGCTCATCTAAGTATCAAATACAAAAAGCTGAAAAAGCAATTTGAATTTGAAACTAAGAAGCTGGAAGTGGAAAATTCTGAACTGAAAGAAAAAGTTTTAAAATTATCCAAAGATATTGGATCTCCTTCTGAATCAGAAAATTCCATTCCCAGTCTCAATCATATTCTGAAAGAATATGACTCGAGCTTCAGAAAGTTCCTATCTAGAAGTATTGGCAGAAGTCATCTTGCTTCTATGATATATGGTGTTTCTGGAAACAAAAGGTTTGGTTTTGGCTATGAGGGTGATACCTCACACAAATTTGAACCTGTTGATGATTTGAAAATCACATACAAACCATTGTATGATCAGTTCAAATATGGCCACTCTCATGATATCAAGCTCACCTCACATGCACAGAGTTTTCACACTACACACACCAAGAAGCATGTGACACAACCTAAAAGATATCATGCTGCCAAACCTAAAGAATATCATGCTATTCCTCCTGTTACTTATAATGCTAAACCCAAGTTCAATCAGAACTTGAGGAAAACTAACAAGAAAGGACCCAAGAAATTATGGGTACCTAGGGAGAAGATAACTTCTGTTGCAGATATCCTTAGCAGCAAAGAAGACAAAGCACAAAATGTCATCGTACCTGGACTCTGGGTGCTCGCGACACATGACGGGAAGAAGGTCTATGTTCCAAGACCTGGTGCTTAAGTCTGGTGGAGAAGTCAAGTTTGGAGGAGATCAGAAGGGCAAGATTATTGGCTCTGGAACCATAAGTATTGGTAACTCTCCTTCCATAACTAATGTACTTCTTGTAGAAGGATTAGCGCATAACTTATTGTCCATAAGTCAACTAAGTGACAATGGTTATGACATAATCTTCAATCAAAAGTCTTGGAAGGCTGTAAGTCAGAAGGATGGCTCAATCCTATTTACAGGCAAGAGAAAGAACAACATTTATAAGATTGATCTTTCTGATCTTGAGAAGCAGAAGGTGACTTGCCTTATGTCTATTTCTGAAGAGCAATGGGTCTGGCACAGAAGATTAGGACATGCTAGTTTGAGAAAGATTTCTCAGATTAACAAACTAAATCTGGTCAGAGGACTCCCAAATCTGAAATACAAATCAGATGCTCTTTGTGAAGCATGTCAGAAGGGCAAGTTCTCTAGACCTGCATTCAAATCTAAGAATGTTGTCTCTTCCTCAAGGCCGTTAGAACTTCTGCACATTGATATGTTTGGACCAGTCAAAACAACATCTGTCAGAGGGAAGAAATATGGATTAGTCATCGTAGATGATTATAGCCGCTGGACATGGGTAAAGTTCTTAAAACACAAGGATGAGTCTCATTCAGTGTTCTTTGAATTCTACACTCAGATCCAATCTGAGAAGGAGTGCAAAATCATAAAGGTCAGAAGTGATCATGGTGGCGAATTTGAGAACAGATTCTTTGAGGAGTTCTTCAAAGAAAATGGTATTGCCCATGATTTCTCTTGCCCTAGAACTCCATAGCAAAATGGAGTTGTAGAGCGAAAGAATAGGACTCTGCAAGAAATGGCCAGAACCATGATCAATGAGACCAATATGGCTAAGCACTTCTGGGCAGAAGCAATAAACATTGCATGTTATATTCAGAATAGAATCTCTATAAGACCTATTTTAAATAAGACTCCTTATGAATTGTGGAAGAACAGAAAGCCCAACATTTCATACTTTCATCCTTTTTGATGTGTGTGTTTTATTCGGAATACGAAAGATCATCTTGGTAAGTTTGATTCTAAGGCACAAAAGTGTTTTCTTCTTGGATATTCTGAACGCTCTAAAGGCTACAGAGTATACAATACTGAAACATTGGTTGTAGAAGAATCAATCAATATCAGATTTGATGATAAGCTTGGTCTTGAAAAGCTAAAGCAGTTTGAGAATTTTGTAGATATAGATATTGACATATCAGAAGCTGTAGAACCAAGAAGCAAAGCTCCAGAAGCGAAAAGTCTCAGAAGCAAAGAATCAGAAGATCAAGTTGCTGCATCTTTAGAGAATCTCAGAATTTCTGAAGAGCCAACAGTCAGAAGATCTTCTAGACTCACCTCAGCTCATTCAGAAGATGTGATCCTTAGAAAGAAAGATGATCCTATCAGAACCAGATCATTTCTAAAGAATAACAATCAGAAGCAGTGATCAGAATCAGAAGATGAAGAGTTCTATTCAGAACAACACAGCTGTCATCAAGTATTCTCTAATGATGAACACGTGTTTGTACGGTTAGTTAAAGCGTGAAAGAATCTGATGGGACGCCTCCCTAGGTAACTGTGTTAAATCATTTCATTTACCACGATCTCTCACCTAACGTCACTCATCATTTAATGCAATTGATTTCTTTTGATTCTGTAACTGTTCATTCTCAAAATTTTATTGCATTCTTTTTCAAATCCGTCTCTATAAATACAATTCAAATCATAACGTTTATGTTTTTCGCTCCCATTCTTTCTTTCTTCTTGCATGCATTTTTTGCAACCTTTTCGGTCTTTTCTCAAACCCTAAGCGCAAACCCAGAAATTGTTCTTCAAATCTCAGTACTGTTTCAATGGCCGCTTCATCATCTCACAATGTTGGCTCATCTGTCCCTCTCCATCTTCAAGAAGAAGATCAGCAAATCACTCTGGTTATCGCCTGTTCTATTCCCAAAAAGGAGTTAGAAGTTATCTGTGAACTCATGGTAGACCTTGATAGTCTCGAAGATCATAACTTTCGTCTTAAAGAAGATATCCTCTTTCAAGGATGGACCTCGTTATTTGCTGAGTTCTGTGGACCAGTTTACCCAGATCTTGTAAAGGAATTTTGGGTGCATGCGGTTGTTGCTCCTAAATCTATTCTGTCTTTTGTCCACGGGAAGTTTGTGGTCACTACTGAGAACATCCTGAGAATGATGTTTGATCTAAGAAACCCTGAGGGTGCTCATGAAATTGATCAAAGGGCTGATTGGGAAGAAGTGCTGTCTACCCTTTACACAGATGTAAAGGAGACAAAGCGTGTCAAGGATATGAGGGATCTTTACAAAATCTGGACCAAGATTCTTCTGGGGTGTTTCTATCACAGGAAAGGAACACATGCTGCAGATTTTGTCAACAATGAGCCGAAATACATTTTGTATTGCATTGCCACCAAGAAGAAGGTTGATGTTATCCACATAATCTTCAGTCATATGTGGAATGCTGTGAGGGATTCCAGAAATGCCTTCAGAGTAAAGAAGTGTACTATCATTCCTTTTGGAAGGATCATTACAAACCTTCTGGTTCATTCCAAGATTGTTGAGAACTTGGAAGCTGAAGGTACCATCAAAGACCTTGTTGTTAATACTGGAAGTTTCTTGAATGCTCTCACCTTGAGAAAGATGAGTGTTATTGATACTATCATCAAAGCCCCTCAACCTCTTCCTGGAGCAAGAAGCAGAAGAGATCCTATTCTTGTTGACTTTGAACCCTTCTTCAGAAGTGAAGTGCCAGGAGTCAGAACCAGATATCTGAACTCACTCAAGGAAGATGAAGGAGTAAAAGATCAAGAAAAAGGTGCTCTTGCTAAAAAAGGTCGCAAGAAAACCTCTACTTCCAAGCTTGCTGCTTCGGAAGATGCGTCAGAAGTTGCTCCTGAAGCTGTTATCAAGAAGGAAAGAAGGACAAAGAGAAAATTTGACCATCCTTCTGATAACCAGAAGAAGGTAGTCCAGAATGTAGTCACTACTACTGTTGTTGAGAAAACTGCTGAGAAGAAGAAGAAAAAGAAGAGTAATGAAAATGTGGAAACTGTAAAGGCTGTTGAGAAGAAGAAAGCAAGAAAAAGAAAATTAATAATTAATGCCTCAGATGAAGATGAGGATGTTCAAGAAGCTGTGAATCAGCAAGCAGAAGCTGTGAATCAGCAAGATAAAATCTCTCAAGGACCAACAACTCAAGCAGTTGAAGGTCAGAAGATTGTTGCTAATGAGAAGGAGACACTGGAATCTGCCAGAAGAAGAGAAATCTCTCTTGGGAAGGCTAAGATTGTGGAAGAGAAGAAAAGTAAGAAGCAGAGGAAACTTGAGGCTGTGTTTGAAGCTGTTCAGAAGGTATCCAAAGGTATTCATCTCTCTGAACCTGATTCTGTTCCTGCTTTACGTTCAGAAGTTGCACCAATAACTGTTGCTCAAACCCCTGAACCAGTAAATCAACCAGAAAAAGCCCCATCAGAATCACCCATAAAAATTCATGTTCTCACACCTCCTTCCTCTCCTGTAACCAAAACGTTTACTCCTCCTCCCTCACCCATCACAAATGCTCCCATTCCTAAATCTCCACCCACAACCAACCTTGCTTCTGACCAGGCCCTTGAAAACCCTGTTCTTGATATACCACCCCTAGAAACTCTCTTTCCACCTCACACAAATATATCCACTTCTCAACCACCTCCTCATGCAAACTATGAACCCATTCCTTCCACCTCTCAAAACAATCCCTCTGGTTCTGGTCTTCCAGATTCTGCATCACATGAGCAATTGCTCCGTGACTGCAATTACACTCCCAAGCCTCGTCCTAAAGCTGAAATGGTAGTGTTAGACTCTGAGAATGAAGCAGAATCTTCTTATAGGTTGGATAGAGAGCCTCAACCCTATTCTGTCCCTAACCCTGATTCTCCAATAACCAAAATAAAATCCCGCCGAGAATACCCTATTGGTGTAATTTTTGAAATGGTAAAGTGGAATCTCAGAAGAGTCTTTGATACTCTCAGAATTGTTGAAAGTTCTGGCCTGAATGATGTTGCTATGCGAAAGTTCTGGAGAATCTTCCGAAGAAAAGCAGATGCTTGCTTTGAAGAACTTCAGGAAATTTGTGTAGAAATTGCTCCACGCCCTTGTGGAATTCTGAGGAGTTATGAAGACTTCTGGTTCAGTCGTCTCGGAGGGAGATATATATTTCAAGTCACTCTTTGACTTTCTGAGGGAAAATCCTTCTGAGGAAGACCCAAGCTTGGTTATTCCAGAAGTTATGGACCCGCCAGAAGTTGAAGGTCCTTCTGCTCCAAGGAATCTGGCTGCCATTCTTCAAGCTCTTGAGAATGGAGATTCTGATGTGCCTGCTGCAGTATATGGAGATGCTTCTATGGAAGAAGCAGATGCTGAAGATCATCCTGCTGAAACTATTCCTGTTGAGGAAAATCAAGGTAATGATCTGACATGGATGAGCTATTCAGAAGAACCAGGCTGAGCTATCTTCTCACATGGATGAGCAATGCACGATTAATGCTGAGTTCCGCACTTTCATGGAGAGGCAGACTGAGAGCAACAATGGGATTCATGACATGCTGGCCAAGATCATGTCCAAGCTAGGGTCATCTTAGTCTTTGAGTCTTAGTTGTCTTTCTTTGTTTGCTGCATCTGTTTTCTTAGCATCCCTCTTGTACTTCTGGCAATTTCTCCTTACTATCAATGAAACTATCTTTTCATCTCTCATATTGTCTGTTTTTCATCTGAATCTTTTATGTTTTTTTTTGATGTTATGACAAAAAAGGGGGAGAAAAATGTGATAAATGATCTGATTTATTTTATCAGTTGCTAGGAGAAAGGCTCCACATTTCTAACAGAACTAGCAAGTTCTATGTCTTTGAGTGTTTTGCAGGAAGTGAAGATCTTCTTAAAAGGCTCAACATGAGAAGCAAAGACATGAGGAAAAGCAATTCTGTGTGAAAATCAAGCTCATGGAAATTGAAGCAAGCTGAGTGCTGTAAAGCTTTAAGATCATAAGCAAGAAGGAAGAATGTTCTGATATTCTGATAGAATATGTTCTAACACATTCTTATTCCTTATATGTTCTGATGCATGTTTTTAGTTCTAAAATATGCTCTGAAACATTATTGTTTGCTTTGATACATAAGTATATGTTCTGATACATATTTTATGTTCTGACTCATTCATGCTTTGACTGTTGTCGTTTAGTTTATTCTGTAACATTTCAGGATGTAGAGATGCTCAGAAGATGCTCTGGTACATTCAACAATGTTCTGACACAATCTAGCATGCAATGATTCAAAAAGAAATTCAAGTTCTGAAGCTGTCCTATGGAAGCAAGAATCAGAAGCTATGAATGTTCTGAAGATCTAAGCATATGTGTTCGTCTCAACTGAAATGGAAAATACTCAGGGAAGTCCTTTATTTATAAATTTCTTCCAGTATTTATTTCAGGGGGAGATTATTTATCTCAGGGGGAGATTGTTAATCTCAGGGGGAGACATATTCAGACACAATGTCTATATGCTTATGCTATAGCTGTGTAATTGTCTTTAGCCGTCTGATATTCTGATTGCAAATTCATATCATTTATGTATGTTTTTGTCATCATCAAAAAGGGGGAGATTGTTAGAACAAGATTTGTTCTGATCAATATTCTTAGTTTTGATGATAACAATGTATATGAATTTTGTATGAGATAATGTGGTACTCTAATACTATGCAATTTCCATTTCAGGAATTATATAAAGAGTATGCACAAAATCAGCGCAAGAAGCACTGACTCAGAAGGTTCAGCATGCAACATTAGAACATGGTCTGGCAAGACATCAGAAGATGGTCAAGCAGAATCAGAACATGGGTCTATGGAAGCATCAGAAGAACTTGAGATCAGAAGCAGAAGCACTGAAGTTATCATGGTATCACGCTCAGAAGCACTTCAAGGTCAGAAGACAAGAAGATGCTCTGCACCAAGCTGTTTGACTCTGATGATATTCAAACGTTATTCACACAAACATCAGATCAGAAGCAAGTACTAGACTGGCAGGCTACGCTGACTGAAAAAAGGAACGTTAGAAGCTATTAAAGGCAACGTCAAGAGACACAGCGAAAACAAGGCTCGAGGTAGTTGACAAAAGAGTGAAACATTAAATGCAATGCTGTACGGATTACGCAAAGCATTAAATGCTCCCAACGGTCATCTTCTCAAGCGCCTATAAATATGAAGTTCTGATGAGAAGCTATGTAACGAATTCTGAATATACAACACTTGCGCATTATACAGAAACGCTGTCAAATTCAAAAGCTCTCAAACTTCATCATCAAACTCACTACATTGCTGTTGTAATATATTAGTGAGATTAAGCTTAAACTTAAGAGAAAATCACAGTTGTGATAATAGCTTTATAAGAAGCATTGTAACTCTTAAAAGAATTTGTTTACATTAAGTTGTAAGAACTAGAGTGATCAGGTTGTTGATCAGTATACTCTAGAAAGTCTTAGAGGGTATCTAAGCAGATTGTTCCTAAAGTGATCAGGTTGTGATCAGTATACTCTAGAAGACTTAGCAGTTGTCTAAGTGGAAAACCATTGTAATCTCGTGTGATTAGTGGATTAAATCCTCAGGTGAGGTAAATCACTCCAAGGGGGTGGACTGGAGTAGTTTAGTTAACAACGAACCAGGATAAAAATCATTGTGCAAATAGTTTTTATCTTACAAGTTTTTAAAGCTACACTTATTCAACCCCCCCTTTCTAAGTGTTTGTCTATCCTTCACATCTAACCTCGGTTACAGAAGTGAGGTAACGAAGGCGTCATGAAAAGCTATCACTTTATCCCTCGGTTTTTAAAAAATCGAGGGGAAAAGTTATCTGCACATGTGTTTGAATCTCAGTTCATTTTCAAAACTAGCGCATAATACCTCTCGGTTTAAGCACAAAACAGAGAGGTAAGATAAATATTTTTTTATAGAAAAACTCGTTACAAACTACAAAATATTAATAAACTCATTGTTTACCTATCATATTACATTGCTTACACCGAATATTAAAGTAAAAATATATAACAAATGTTGAATCTGATTCATCATCAACGTTGTCAGTAAGAACAAATGATGGATCCTCGTTTCATTGAAATCATGTGGAAGAGAAAATGTTGGGTTCAATATATTCTAGATGTATCTTGTATACATCTATTTCTGATATAAAACAAAAAAAAATATTAGTTAAATTAAATATACAGTTACATCATTATTGAAGAACGCAAACCTTAACCCCTATCTATTTTTTGTTCTTGCAATCCATCATAGATAACTTTACCAAATTTTATGCTTCAAATTTTTCATGTTATATGTTTCATTAAAAATTTTGATATTCACAATGCTTTTATAATAGATGTCTGTTAGGTTTCATGCAGATCACTAATGGCAGTATCTAGAGCGTTGATAATTATTAAATGGACGACTATGATTTGTTTAAAGATGATGAATATCCTCAATAAGCATGTAATACCCCTTTTCTAACCCCGAATATTACATATATTATCATAGAGTAATAAGCATATAACAAAAGGGCGTCACATGTTGTTGGGGCGGTAAAGCAACAAGCAAAAGTAATAGGTATATTTATTACCAGGTGATATAGGTTATATCGTATCGTGGTCCACAGAGATTGGTAGAGAAAAATTGTCGTTCATTGTTCTCGTATTCTAAGTTTCATGATTTGGGTTACGGAAAGTAAAATGCGGGAAAAGTAACTAAAAGCAAATAAACAATCTATTGTAGCTTAAGAGAATTCATTCTGGAATCGTATTTATACCCAACCCGTCTAATACTTAAATCTGAAGATCTATCGCTCAACACTCACAATACGCATCAAAATCACCAGACATCATTCGAGATGCCACATCGGTGTTCATTTCTGAAACACCGACAAAAGCTCAACCATACTATTCACATCAGCAATTTCCCAACCGACACAAACAACACCGAGGCATTAAACTCGATACCCATTATGATTATTAGCCCTAAATCTATTACTACAATTCATAAACTAATAGTTATCATTCCTAATCAAGATCTATGATGTCCATTTCTGCAACAACACAAATCCAGAGCATTTAAGCAAAAAGATCAAGAACAACAACAATGATGATTTGTAAAGCGAATATATAAAGGATCCCAAGATCAAAAAATGTACATACAAGAGAGGAAAAATATACATACAAACCCCACCATTGTAATGGGTCACAGGGAAGAAGAAGAACAAATGGAAACTTATCGTGTTGTCGGCACAATCAGAGACCACCCGAGCTCAATCGACATGATGAACCACCCAATAGTGTTGCTTGAACCTCTAAACTACAAAGAATGGATAAGAGCTCAACTTTATCAAAGAAGAGATGATAAAAACCTAAAATGACAAAGATGTCATATTTATACAAAAATACAATTTCGCAGAGCGCGCTAAGCGCCCTACAGCGCGAGACGCGTGCTGTCACTTTATGTACCAAACCGCCTTAGAACGCGCGACGCGCGCTCTCACTTAATGTACCAAACCTCCCTAGAGCGCACGACGCACCACAAGTCCGCGCGACACGCCACAAGATTTTGCCAGAATTATATCTTTTGCTCCTACAGCAGCTTTATTTCTTCAAAACACTCTCGCAGCCGTGTCTTCGACGGTTTATTCCTCGAGTCTCCGATAACACAATAAAACCTACAAAAATACAACAAAACTATCAAATGGTACATATTTACACAAACGTAACAAAACTCAAAGTATACGAAATTACACAAAACGGGGAATAATTCAAACGGTATTAACAAAATGTATCGATAAGTGCCACTATTTACATACACAAAATAACTACATTTTGGCACTTACCAAAATCTCCCCAACTTGAATTTGTTTGTCCTCAAACAAGGCCAAACACTCAAATCGCAAAAGTAAAAAATCCACAGAATCAAGAATCAACAAGATTTGGAAAAACGAAACAATTGTACGGTTCAAACAAAAACGTACGAATAGAGTAAAAACTTACCACAACCCTACAATGACACATGGAAATGAAACGAATCCTAAGTACAAAAAATCATACAAAACATTCTAAACAAAACATGCTCAATCATGAATCACGCCTAGCAAAAACTCATCGGTAGATGAAAAACACCGAAAGGTGAGGACTTTGACACACACCCAACAATCTTGCAAACAATAGAAAAAATTATGCATTCATCCAAAAATAGTATTGAAAATGCAACAGCACGAATCACAAGGGCTTTAAAGGTTGTAATGTGGCTCGGTTAACAAACAAGTGATAAGTCCTAAAGCTAATCAAAACAAAAACTTGCCTAAACCTAAGGGAGTAATTACTTCCACAAAGTTTCAAACAAAGGAATGTCAATCAAACTTTCTTCTTCATCACATGTTTCACACCAAACACAATACTTATTAACACAAATCTTATTCCAAACTCTTTTTGTTATTTTCTTTTTCAAACTTTTTCTCTTTTTTTTCTCCACATTTTTTCTCTTTCTTTTTCTTTCTTTTTTCACATTTTTTCTCTTTCTTTTTATTTTCTTTTTATAACCTCATACCAACCACAACATAAGTAAGCAAACATCCTCTCCCCAACTTGAATTCAACCACAACAAAAAGTGAATACTCCCTACTTTCTAAGGTAAGGTAAAAATCCATTTAAACATCATAGAAGAGGGTTCAAGAAAACAAAGAACCAACATCCATACACAATTGAAAACCAAACGCTCATAGACAAGCATTAAGCAAAAACAATATGGATATTGACAAAAAGGCTCAAAGGGGTTACGAATGGTCACACACTCACAAGGTGAATTGATATTTGGCTATGGTAGTTGTGCTCAAAATCAAACAAGTGCCTTGATCACTTTCGTACATTCAAAAAATCAATACAAACGAAACATTAAACATAATAATATCCAGTTAAAACAAGAAATGTCGGTCACTCGCATATGTACACAATGGAAAGACACCTCACATTTTTGGTAAAAAGGGAAAACTAATTGTGATTCAATTCATGAGCAAGTTATGCAAAAAAGAATGAGTAATATGAAATTTGTACAAATGAAAAGTCTCCTAAACATGTTATGCTATAGAAAGCGATAAACGAGTACCTTGCTACGTACAAATTTGAACAATCATTACCGCACAACCAGCATGTCGAATCTATCATAATCGGAGAATTACCAAATGCGACTCCAAGTAATCGGGCCAAAATTTGAGTCTAAAAAACAACAAAAGAATTTTAAAAAATAAAACTATAAAATACAATACTATAAAGCCTTGGTGTAAGTGGGAAAAAAGGCGAGCCGAGTGAACCATTTAAAAAGAGTTCACTGGCCAACAGCTACAGGGCGTGCGACGCGCTACACCGGAAAAACCAAACTAGTCTAAAAAACCAGAATTTCCAGTGTGCCTCCACTTATCACCTTCACAACTCATTTACAGAAAATTAAACAGAAATATACACAACCGTTGGGGTGCCTCCCAACAAGCGCTAGTTTTACGTCGTTAGCTCGACGTCTTTATTGTGCACGGTAGTAGCTTCCTCTGTGATACGCCAATGCTCTCGCCTCAACGCAACCTAAAGAAATTGTCCTTACCACACACTTGTACAAATTTTACAAAACAACATGATTTACAACAAAACATAAACACCACATATGTATACATACTAAAACAAAAAGAAAAACACAATTTACAACGGAATGGTGAAATTGACTAAACAAGTTGAAAAGTGAAGATATGTAATTTTAAGAGCTAATTCGAGTTCAACTTGTTTAGTTAGTTTACCAAACAAAATTAAAGTATAATTATAAACAAGTATTCAAGTATGAGTCTATGCACAAAATATACGATATACACATATTTACGAAACTTAAAACGCGAAACCATTGCAATGCGGTTAATCTCAAAACCAATCCACGACAACGACGCCATTTTGTTGGGGCGGTAAAGCGGAAAGCAAAAAGTAATATGTATATTTATTACCGGGTGATATAGGTTATATCGTATCGTAGTCCACAGAGATTGGTAGAAAAAAATGTCGTTCAATGATCTCGTATTCTAAGTTTCATGATTTGGGTCACGAAAAGTAAAATGCGGGAAAAGTAATTAAAAGCAAATAAACAATCTATTGTAGCTTAAGAGAATTCATTTTGGAATCGTATTTCTACTCAACCTGTCTAATACTTAAATCTGAAGATCTATCGCTCAACACTCACAATACGCATCAAAATCACCAGGCATCATTCGAGATGCCACATCAGTGTTCATTTCTAAAACACCGACAAAAGCTCAACCATACTATTCACATCAGCAATTTCCCAACCGACACAAACAACACCGAGGCATTAAACTCGATACCCATTACAATTATTATCCCCAAATCTATTTCTACAATTCAAAAACTAATAGTTATCATTCCTAATCAAGATCTATGATGTCCATTTCTGCAACAACACAAATCCAGAGCATTTAAGCAAAAAGATCAAGAACAACAACAATGATGATTTGTAAAGTGAATATATAAACGATACCAAGATAAAAAAATATACATACAGGAGAGGAAAAATATACATACAAACCCCACTCTTGGAATGGGTCATAGGGAAGAAGAAGAACAAATGGAAACTTCTCGTGTTGTCAGCACAATCGGAGACCACCCGAGCTCAATCGACATGATGAATCACCTAATAGTATTGCTTGAACCTCTAAACTACAAAGAATGGATCAGAGCTTAACTTTGTCAAAGAAAAGATGATAAAAACCTAAAATGACAAAGCTGTCCTATTTATACAATAACAGAATTTCGCAGATCGCGCTAAGCGCCTTACAGCACGCGACGCGCGCTCTCACTTAATGTACTAAATCGCCCTAGAGTGCGTAACGTGCCCAAGCTTCTGCCAGAATTATTTCTTTTGCTTCTACAGTGCACGACGCGCCCTCCAGCGCGCTACACCAGAACATCAGCTTTATTTCTTCAAAACGCTCTCGCAGCCGTGTCTTCAACACTTTATTCCTCGAGGCTCCGACGACGCAATATAACCTACAAAAATACAACAAAACTATCAAATGGTACATATTTACACAAAAACGTAACAAAACTCAAAGTATACGAAATTAGACAAAACAGGGAATTATTCAAACGGTATTAGCAAAAAGTATCGATAAGTGCCACTATTTACATACACAAAATAACTACATTTTGACACTTATCACATGTCATTTCCAAAAAACACTTGGAAACCAAAATAAAAACATTCAAGCATGCACATGATCTTGTTTATAATACATTTGAAATTTTCATGTTTTAATAATATGCAAAATGCAACGGAATAATATTTCTATAAGACATTTTAAATGAATATATCACATACTATATCCATCTACCAAATCATATAACATAAATAACTCTTATATACACATGTCATATGAGTTCAACAACTCAGAAAAATAGCCTTCAACTTCAAGTAATCTTAAATATCATACCAAATATAAACAAGATAACAATATCCAAACATCAAAAACATGAGTTAAAATAAACCCCCAAGTGTTACATGATCAGAGAATTTGACTCTACCTAATCAAAAGATAAACCAAAAGCTCCTCAGCTAAATCCTCAGACAAGCTCACTACTCGTCGGAACCTGCACGATGTCACAATGAACATTATTCAAACAGAAAGGTGAGAATTCACATCATAATAAATACATAATATATGTACAATGAACATAGCATACAATAGCATTATCATTCTTCACACTTCATAAATTGAATAAGTTCTACAATTATCGCAAACAAAACACAATTTCCAGTTATCACAAAGCAATTCACATCAATTCAAGTAATCACATAACATATAATGCGACTCGAATGCAATTAATATGACTCAATGCATGTGGTACCATATGAATATCAACCTCACCGCTCCCGGTCGAAACCAGAGCCACACTTCAGATTCGGACAAGATCAAAGCCCTCCAAAATTATGAACCTTTAGTTCACCGCTTACTAACCACAAAGGAACAAAGCCACACCTATGTTTCCACACAAGGATCAAAGCCACCCGCTTTTGTTTCCACACAAGGATCAAAGCTACCATGAATGCATGTACAATTATCACGAAACATATGCAATTAAGATTATCCATACAAATCTTAACATACCGCATACCACTGTAATTCACACATTAAATTATCCACCAATTATACAAAATACATCAAGTAACCATTCACAACAAATGCATCCAATTAGCATATTGTTATACCCCAAAATTTGCCCGCATCTTTTTCAAAAAGAAGGCAACAGACTTCTGTCTAAAAATTGGGAGTTTCATATAATCTTGGATTTTATTTCATAAATATCCTGATTTTATGAATACTCGGTTTTTAGAATATTTCTTATACGGTATTTTGGTTCGCTGTTGAACTTATTCTTACATAAACGCCAAATACTATTTATCACTTCACACACGCTATTTATTTGAGATTTATTTGCAGATAAATAGTACTGACGCAATTGGTACAGAATTAAATTTTGCAGGCGCAAAGTCCGGGGATTCAGACTGTACTGGTAACAATTAAATTATTATTAGTTTTTTGTTTCCCACTAATTTTTGTACTATACTATTGTTTTCAAATCTTTTCCTTTCTTTTCAAATCTCTTTCTTTCAAATCAAATCCTAACTTTATTCCATACATCTTTCTTTTCAAACCCTACCATACACTTTCTTTCAAATCCTACTACCACTCAAATTTTCCTTTTTTGTACGGTATCACTTCATTCCCCAACGTCTCTATCCTTCTTTTCACTCTATAAATACCTCTCATTTTTTCCATAAATTCTCACATCAAATTTCACTCATTTCTCAAACTTCTACCTCATAATTATTTTCTCTTCTTCCCCGGCAAAAATGGCAAAGTGGATGGATACGTTTTTTCTTATGGTCATCACTGTTTTGGTGGTGATCATGTCCTTTTTCTGTCTGCATAGTCCTGAAAAATGCGGACCTGGGTTGCTTACACTCCCGTTCATCTATATGTTGTTATTTATAGCATGGGTTTTTAATTGTCATTTCTAAAGTTTGTCGTATCTTTCGCTTTCAAATAATGTACCGTTTATTTTATTTGTCGTACTGTTCATTATATTATGTAATATTTGTACTGTCAGTATTAAATGTCGTACTATCTGTCGTACTGTCGTTTAATTATAAAGATAATATTATGTGTGTTTTCTGCTAGTTAAATATTTATTTTTCTGTGCATTAAATATTTTTCAAGGTTATTATCGGTAGTTTCGTTCGCGTACAGTATATTTTATTTATTTATTATGTTTGTGTTTTTCTAACAACTCATGTAAATAAATTTTCACCATTAACACAACAAAAAACAAAAAGAAAAAATTAACTTTAACTGTTGAATTTTCACTTTAACTGTTACGTTAATGCCCGGACAGCCAGTTAATAGTCAAACCCGCTGACAGCACGATTCTCCGTGTTTTGTATCACCATTCAAATCAATCTTTTGCATTTCAAAATTCCAAGATTTTTGTTCTAGAAGTCTTCTGATAATCACATGATCAGCAGAGACTCAACACTGCACAAAAATCAGGTACGCTTAACTGTCTCCTACACAAACAGTCCCTAACTAGGGTTTTTGTTTTTTTCAGGAGAACAAGTTTTTTGAGACCTCAAATGGATTTCATGGACCTCCATATGTCTCAAAGTACCACCAGACAAATTTTCAAACTTCAATTCGCTCAGACGCACAGTCAGCAGCTCAAACAGTCAACAGACGACCAGTTTGACCGAAAAGTCAACAGACAGTCAAAAATGAAATTTTTTGTCAACATCCATATTTTGTCAAAAGATTCATCATTTGATCAATGGTTGATCATAATTCATCAAGAAAAGATCAGAAATCAACAAAACCCTAAGTTTCAAAATTAGGGTTTTCTCCTAAAAAGTCAACTGAACTTTGACCGGCCATAACTCTCTCCTCGTTCATTCAAAAAATTCCAACCAAAGCTTGTTTTGAAGGAAATTCAATTATATTTCAAATGCAATTGATCCCATGGTCATTGGATTCACCATTTGAAAAATATGAGCTCAGACATTACAGGTCATTTTCAAAGTCAACAAAAAGTGGTTTTTTGTCAAAGGCCATAACATCAAGATAACTTCTCCAAATGCAAGAAAGTTTCCAAAGTGGCTTGTAGAGGACATCTTGAGGTTTCTAAAAAGTACAAGAACTCCTTCATATGATCAAAATTGAGGGAGATATGCCTTGTTGAAGTTGGCTATTTTTTGGGAAAATGCATGAAACCAACATTGACCAAAAATGTTTTTTTTCCAAAAGAGGCCAAGTATTCATGATCCAAACATGTTTCTAATGATACTAAAGGGCTCCCACGACCAACTTGAGGCCCATGGCATTTTTATTTCTTTTTTAATTTAATTTTATTCCATTTAAAGTTAAATTAAAAGAGAAATGGTGCAAGATAATGATTCAAGGCTTTTGTCCTTAGCATGAGCCATCAAAGTTGATCCAAACTCTGCAGCATAGAAGTACATGGCAGGCCTAGAGCAAGAGGGATGAAGAAAATCAAGCCATGGCCAAAGAATTCAAACTTTTTAATATTAAAAAAACCAAAAGTTCAAAAGCAATCAAAGCTTCTTAGCTTAAGTTTGCAGCACCAATCTTGCTTATATATTACTTAGAATACTTCAGTAAGAAGAGAGACACAAGAGCATAGCCTAGAAAATACCTTCAAAAACCCAAAAATATCAAAAACCTTGTAATTTTCGTTTTGTAATTTCTAGCTTACATCAATAAAAAACAATCATTCAAATCACCTTCTGGGATCATATAGAGTAAGATTGAGACCTTCACTAAGCCCTACAATACCCTGAACGCATATATATGGTTCTTCATGTTCATACATATTTGATTTTCGTTTTCATATGTATATTCAGTTTTAATAAGAACTAACTGTTTTAATGTGTTCATGAGGTAAAATATAGCAGGTCTAACGTGGAACATGTAGGGTTAAACGCCTGAAACAAGTTCCACCATTTTTAACCGAGTTGATGTTGAAAGCTTCGTATTTCATAAATCAGGAACTTTCAGGCCACGAAACCATCACCAATGGAATCGCAACCCTCGAATTAGGGGGGTAGGGTTCCTTTTGTATGTTTATTGCTCGTATTTTTGTAGGTGGGAGGTTGAGGCTGCCGGAGAAGACGACCGGAGGTTTAACTCCGGCGTCGCTGACTTTCCTTGACTAGGTCAAGGCTGGCGTGGCAAAATAGAGCGTTCTGATTGGCTCTGTTTAAAACTATGGCCCCACGTGAAATGTTTTAAACTAATAGATCCAGTGTTCTCAATCTCATACACCTATGATGCGCCCTATCATTTGAAACCATCAGATTTCATTAATTCAAGATCCAACGCGCCTGAATGCTCATCCTTACCATAGACCTTCCAGCCAACCACACCAGATCATATCTTTATATATTTTCCATTTTATTTTATTTTCTTTGCAAAATTAATTTAAAATAGTCTTAAAAATCAAAAAAATATAATAAAAATATAATTAAGTTGATAAAATAATATATTATTTTTTGACACCAAAATATTTTATTTTTCTTCATAATTGAAATATTTTGTTTAATTAATTAGATAATATTGTTATATTCATCTTTTAATTATTTCTAACCTATCAAAAAAAATCAGAAAAAATATTTTCTTCTTATTAAATCAAGTTTATATATTATAAACTAATTTTGTACATATTTAAAATATTTTTCTCTTTAAGTTTAAATTATTTGTATAATTATTTGCATAATTATTGATTAATTAGCTTAATAATTTCCAAAACAATTTCAAAAATCCCAAAAAAATTAATTTCATTTTAAAATTAATTGACACACAATTTGGACATATTTTAGACTTAATTTTTTAGGTTTAAATTTTATTTCTAATTCTTAGCTTTTTAATTAAATTAATTATGCATTAATTTTAATTAAAATCAACCATCAAAAAATCCAAAAATACTTCCCTTTATCTTATTGCAATTTAAATTCATAGATAAGTGTATAGGTTGTCAAAAATTCATGTAAATAGTGTAGTTTACATTTCTCGTACAATCGATGTAATAGCGTAGATTTATTTTCCGCATTTTACATTCCCGCACTTTAATTTCTGTACATATAAAACTGTGTGTATGTCAAAAATAATAATTGAAGCGCTAGATCACTAATTTCAAAGATAAAAATATTTGAAAATAAAACACAATCACACTTGCACCTCTTAGAGTAATCCCTCTGTTACTCTGTTCAAAATCAATTCTACTGTTTCAAATACAATTCAAATAAATTCTTTCTGTATCCAGTCAAAAAAATTTTCTAAAAGAAAATAGGAAAGGACCTTATAAATTCAGGGTAGATCTCCTAATTGCTTGCTCAAATCAAACAAAACAACAAATGTTTCACATATCACTGTTTTTCCAAAACAAAACTTTCAAAAAAGACAACATTTTGTATATGTCCAAACAAGGATCATTACGAAGTTAAAGATCTTTTTTCAAAACATCTTTCGAAAGATAAAACACTTTGTATACATCCGCACAAGGATCATTATAAAGTTAATTTACAAAGGTATTTTAAAACCACATGCAAGCATTTCAAAGCTAGACAAATGATTCAAACAAGTGAGCTAAGCAATTAAGAGCCCATGGATAACCATGGATACAAAGGGGTGCTAATACCTTCCCTTTGTATAACCTACCCCCGAACCCAAAATCTCTTAAAGGTCTTTTTCTGTTTCTTTTATAAACCTTTCCTTAATTGGATAAAATAAAAGTCGGTGGCGACTCTCTGATATTCAAAAACTCAAAAAATAAAAGAAGAGTCAGTTCGTATCCCACGAAAAAAACCGAGGACGACACATATATTCATTCACACAATTTCATGAATATTATACCACATAACATATTAACAAATGTTATCCAATATTCACCAAATCACAACGCACATACACATAATTAAATGTTATTCACACAAAAATATCATAGTTAATCCATCAAGTGCTAACCATTCCAATCCTATCATACAGATAATCACATTAGCTTCCTAGCGCTTCGAACAACACGTAAAAAGGAGTTACAAATCAAAAGTTATGAGGTTTATAAGTTTGGCAAAACAGGGCACTTTCGCCCGGCAGAAAGAATGTCTCGCCCGGCGCTCCAAGGCAGAAACTTGGCCACCCTCTTGTCTGCTAGTCTCGCCCGGCGAAGGCACAAAAACAGTCACTCGCTCGGCAAACCACACCAGACACAGTAAAATGTTGTGCGTTTTAGCACATCCAAACATCAACCCAACTTCGATTTTGGCCAACCAAAACTCGTTCTAACATCCATTTATCACATGTTATGGGTTCCTATTCATGTTTCTGATTATGGGCCATCCATATAACATATTAAATATGACAAAACCATAAAATCTCATTGATTCAACACAAACCCTAACATTATGAAATCTATGAAATTGAGAGATACATACTTATCATATTACTACACATTGCATACTTATATAATCAAGATAATGGAATTCTCCCCCTTACCTTGAATCAAATTCCTTTTTCTTCTTCAAGAATCTCCCAAATCTCCTCTTCTTTCTCTACTCTCCTCTTCCCTTCTCTTCTCTCAAAAGTGAAAGTTATGAAAACTAAACTTAGTTCCCTTACTATCTTTCTTAAGTTAATTGGGCTTAACCCACCAATTCACCAAATATTATATTTCTACCACTTAGGCCCAACTAGTTATTTCTCCCTAATAACTTTATTAACCCAATAGCACAAATATACACATAATTAAATAATTAAATAATCCTTATATCACATAATAATTAAATAAAATAAATAATCAATAAAAACACCAAATAACATAATTAATAATATAACTAATAAAAATCATAATGTTACAAAACACGCTTAAATATTCCCTCGTTTATGAGAAAAACCGAGGTAACAAGCATTTCTTTCCACACACCCCTCGGTTTCAGTTGAAAACCGAGGTGAATAAACTTTTATTTTTTAAAAAAATTATATTAAAATACATTGTTTACAACAAAACTAGGTTTTAACAATTCTGATAAGTTATCTGTTCCAAATATGAAATTTTTTCCGCACTTGCAATCCATTCCAGAGATCTGTTCCCCAAGTTCTTGAGAGTTTCTAGGATAAATGTTTTCATAAGAAAGAGAACAAGATATATAGTGTTGGAAATATCTTGAGCAGATTTTGATTAACAACATATGAAGGTTATTTCAAAACAACAACATCAACATGTGGGATAGATTGCGAGGGCAGAAAAAGTGTTTTCTTCCAAAAAGGCAGAAGAACATTGAAGATTTTTCTATTTTGCAATCCATTCAAAAGACAGGTGCGTACGAGTTTGGAGCGGAGCGCCTACATATAAGTTAGGGTTATGGTAGAAATTTATTAACGAGTGCTTTTATAGTAAAATCTAATTATATATTTCCTTGGTTATTTGAGAAACAGAAGGCTTATAAGATTTGATTTACAAATAAAAGAGATAAACTACATTTGCTAGGTTACATGGTTTTTTTACCCTCGATTTTACAAGGATAGGATGATTTTTCAAATATATGCGCTATTTTGGTTCTAAATAAAACTTAAAATTGTAGGAGCTGGGAATCTAAGCTCAAATGTTGAGCAATATTTTATGTTGATTTTAGAAAAAACTGAGGTATTAGATAGCTTTTTAAAAAAATGAATAATGGCGCGTTCTAGGACATTTGACCTCGAATTTTGAATGGCCTAGGTGAAAGCTTTCTCATAAAATGTATTATTTGTAGTAGTGATTGGGTAAGGGTTTAGTTAGCATATCCGCAATCTGTGCATAACCTAGGACATGTTGTATGTTCAGTTTTCTTGCAACAATTCGCTTGTGAACAAAATGAATGTCAAGTTCTATGTGTTTGGATCGAGCATGTAACCTAGGATTGTATGAAAGCAGAACTCCACTCAGATTATCACACAATAGTATAGGTGTGAAGTAGTCAATGTGAAGCTCGTCAAGCAACAATTTAATCCACATAAGTTTTGATGTAGAATGTGCTAAATCGCGATATTCAGCTTTCATACTTGAAAGGGCTACAAGTGACTACTTATTTGAACTACAAGCCACGAGATTTGGACCAAAGTATATGCATGAACTTGACATTAATCTTCTATTATTTGGATCACTGGCCCAATTAGAATTGTTGTAGGCTCGTAGGGATAACTAATTTGGATGAGATGTAGGTGACAATAATAATCCATGTGTTATCGTACCATGGAGGTATCAAAGTATGCGTTTCACCAAGCTCCAATGAGATTATAAAGGCCCTGACAGGAATTGGCATGCTTTATTCACACGAAATGGGATGCCAGGCTGAGTGACACTCACATATTATGATGCACCTAACTGATTTGTACATGGTTGGATCCGATAACATGTTTATCCCATATCTGCTCAGTTTGGAATTATTGAACATTGGAGTGGAGACTTCATTTGCACATGTCATGTTAACTTTTTGTAGAAGATCTTTAATGTATTCGGATTGCTTGAGTAACATAGATCCATTTGGGTGATATTAAGATTTAATCCAAAGGAAATATTGCAGAATTCCAAGTTTCTTGAGAGCGAAGTTTTTATACAACTTGTTAATGAGATCATGTAGAAGTGAGGAAGTTGTGCTTGTAAGTACAATATCATCAACTTACATGAGAGCATATAATATGACCCCTTGATAATTGTAACCAAATAGTGAGTGATCATATTTGCTCGATACAAAGCCAAATTAAATGAGAGCTTGATGCAATTTTTCACACCAGACCCGTAGTGCCTGTTTCAAGCCATAAATTTCCTTCTTCAACTCGCAAACTAGAGAAATATTTGAATCAACAAACCCAAGAGGTTATTTCATGTAGATTTCTTCTTGGAGATCTCCATTGAGAAATGAATTACTGATGTCCACATGGTGAACTTCCCATTTGTAAGTGATAGCTAAGGAAAAAATAATTTGAATTGTTGTTGGTTTGACAATAGGAGAGAATCTCTCATGGAAATCAAACCTTGTTGTTGGTGAAACCCTTAGCTACAAGCGTTTCCTTGTGTTTATTGACACTACCATCAAGATTTTCATTTACTTTAACCACCCACTTGCATCCTATAAATTCCCTATTAGGTGGAAGTGTGGCTAGTGTCCACGTGCCATTTTTGAGAAGTGACTTCATAGTTGCAAACCATTCAAGATTAGCAAGAGCTTTATCAGTGTTATCTTGTTCAGAATGCACTAGGAAAATCTTTGGCTTAGACTTACCAGGTTTTGCTCTAGTCATCATAGGATGATTATTGACTAAGACATTTGGTACTTAGTTTTGAGTGTGAAAGGATGGAGACAAGTAATTGGTGGATTGACTGGGAGGATTTGGAGACCAAGATATACTTTTTATGTCTTGTGATAAAGATTGCTTGGGATGGAAGTTGTTAATAAACTTAGGGGACTCATGCTTAAGAGAATTGGAATTCACACCTAGAGACTTGTGAGACCCTAACTGGTTAGTGTTGGATACATGGGATATGTCAGGGTTATGTTCTGCAGGTAAGGACTCAATATGAATTGGTGAAGTGGACTGATTATTTGGAGAAAGTGAAATAAGAGTATTGGGTTCAAGATCATGATTACTAGATGCATTCAGAGTTATGATTACTGGACTGAGTAGGGTTTAGTATGACTGGAATTTGGCTATCAGATACTCTTATCTGTATAATGTGATTTGAACTTGTTAAGATAAAAGGAGCATGAGTTTGATCATGTGGGGTATTTATAATCTGCTCAATTGAAAGAGATTTTAACATATTGTTGACTAGGAACCAGACTCATTGAACTACACATCCTTGGAGATGTAAATTCTCCCATATGCATTGAGACACTTGTGGCCCTTATGGGTTAGAGAGATGCCAAGATACACACATTGGTTGCTTCTGAATTAAAGTTTGTGCTGATTATAAGACCTTAGCAATGGAAAACAGAAACTCCTAAAAAACTCTGAGTTACAAGTAGTTAAGTTGCTTGTTGTACATGGAAGCAAATTGAAAGATTAATGTAGTTTGGCCTTTTAATGGAAGCTTATTAACTAGTTACATAACTGTAGTGAAGCTATGATCCCAATAGTCAATTAGCATTAAGGCATAAGCTATAATTAACAAGCCTACTTCCACTATCTATCTATTTTTCCTCTTAATTGTACCATTATGACGTGAGGTATGAAGACATGTGAGCCTATGCAAAATAGGTTAGATGTTTGGTGAATGACCTGAACTCACCTCCGAAGTCAGGCTGAATAGTTTTGATGTTGGCATTGAAATAAGTAGTAACATACTTGTGAAAAAGCTTGAAAGAATGAAAAACATAACTTTCGTGTTTAAGAAGATACAACCAATAAATCAGTGTGAACAAGTATGGCATAAATTTGGTCCCTCTCAGAGATTGGATTTCATATTGCTAGTAAAGAATCAGCAGTCGTGCGAATTCTGAGTACATACTCAGAGATTGACTTTTTACCTTTCTTGCTTGTTTGAGCTTAGATATGAGATGATGCACTCGTGCCTTCATTTGCAAGTCGAAATGCTTGTGGACTTTGTTCCATATTTCATACGAGTGCTTGCATGAAAAAACACGAGGTAAAACTACTTCCAGGATTATAGAGAGGATCCATGTGAATAATGCTTGGCCTTGCACAATCCAAGCTTCATACGATTTAGATACTACATTTGTCAATCGACCATGACCATTGTTGAATATGGGCAGAATTTGTGGATTGACATCCATCTTGTGAAGTTTGTGAGACAAAAAAAAAACTCCCTCCACCTGTTGATTCCAAAGCAAAAAATTGTGTTCTTGATGCTTAATCACAATTTTGGAGCAAACATGTTTGTGAATGTTGTGGCTGATATTGCAACTTGTGATAGGTTTGCAGTTGGTTGTGAATTGAGCAGAGTAGAATCAAGACCCGCCATTGATGTTTCTTTGAAGCTTCTAGTACTTCTTAGTAGTAAAAAAAGATGAGCAGTATGAAGTTTCTCTGAAACTTCAATCTTCACCCCATGTGAAGATTATGCTTCCGGTGTTAAGCAATTTGAAGTTTCTCTAAAATACTAAGCTTCGGCTATGGTGAAACCGATGAACATGAAAATCACAATGGAAGCTAGTTAGGCTAATACCATATTAGAGGGGAATATATACATCATGATGATGGAAGAGATGAAGATCATGAGTGAGAGAGAGTGGAGAGTTGAGTGTTGGGTCATGAGTAACATACAAGTGAGAGAGACACCACATACTCACCCACATATTCATCGTTTGGATCCTCTCACTTATAAAGTGCTCAACCTCTATTTTTCCATGCAATATGGGACTAATCCCTCACACTTGTGCACAACAATCTTCCCCTCAAGAGTGAGCCCATCCACTATGCTCCCTCAAGTGGAAGCTCTTTCATACACATACTTGTATCGCCGTTGTAGGCACTACAACGGGACACGCCGCCCGACCACCATAATGTCAGGAAGACTTTTGATACAAAGAGTTGGTCCCTTACTCAAACCACCGACTTTGATACCATTGTTGGGTCATCGTGAGGAGCATCCATATTGGGTCAAGAGTAACACACAAGTGAGAGAGATACCACATATTCGTTCACAATCTTAAAGTGATGGATGTGTGGGTCCTCTCACTTATAAAGTGCTTAACCTCCACTTTTTCAAAAAATATAGGACTAACAAGTCACACTTGTGCACAACATGATGAGTGTAAAGATATTATCATGTGAGTGCATTGATCATTTTTATCATGCATGTACAATGGAAAGTGATTACATTTATAGCAAAAGTTACTTACTAAACCTAATTAACTCTAACAACTTTCCATAACTAACTTTTCATAACTAACAATTTCATCTATCTAACTAAACTACTACTTCTCATATATATATATATATATATATATATATATATATATATATATATATATATATATATATATATATATATATATATATCCAATATTTATATATAAATTAGAATATATGATTAATTACAACCTAAAAAAAACTCTATTTCTCTTAATCCCAAAGTTAAAATTCATGAGTGCGACAACAAATATTATGATAAAAAATTAATTTGACACACAATATGATAGACTAAGAATGTCAATGTCATACACACAATGAAAAACAAACAGACAATTACGTATTTGACATAAAATTGACAACATTGAATTCTAGATTTGTACTTTGCAACTTGTCCTCAATATTTTTTTTAATGGGAATTTCTTATTCTATCTCAGGGTAAAAAGAAAGAAATTTTTTATTCCAGCCCATGTCCAAAAAAAAGACCTTTTACAATTTCTAAAATGTTCCTCTAAAATTGAAAGTATATTTTCAGTGCGCATCATTTATTCTTAAAATTGATTGAAAATCGAAACTATATTTGTGGATTCAAACCGACAATATATTTTTGGTTTTTGTTGTTACTAGTATCAGATTCATTTTAATATATTTACTGTTGATTCACACATAATACAAATACTTGGACAATTGGAAAAAAGCCATATATTACTGAATAACAAAAAGCTTCTAAACCCGAACTACTGATTATATATATAGTGCTATAGTAGTATGTGATACAAAAATGTAATTCAAATTGGGTATGGTGGATGATGATCCGGTCTGTCACCCTCGGGGCGTCCCTCTGCTGCCTCCTGTAAAGCATAGCCTCCTGAGCCTCCCCATGATGGCATCCAGAACACCTCTAACATCGGTGCCATCAAGAAGCAAACCTCTGTCTATACCATCCCGCACAAACTCCATGATACGACAATACCTAGGCAACACGCCAGTCGCATGATCGGCCCTAGCCTGCCCCTCCTCTATGATCTCCTAATGAACTGACCTCTGTAGGTTTCCTGGAACATCCTGTATCATGTATGGATGAGACACCCGGAAAAACCATATCATGTAACCGTACTCTTAGCTCCAGTCGGATGTAGCTACGGGACAACCTGGCATCCTCAGGAACAAGATTCTCAAAATCATCAAAAAGCTCATCCATATCCCTTCGTCTCACCGTCGGAGGAGCAGCTACAGCAAGATCCAGAGGACTAGTCTGGGTGAACCCGAACTGACGCATCACCGCTCAGGCATATAGGGATTCATCTTGCAAATCCTACAAGCCAACCAACCCGTAAACAACGAAACCTCGTCAAATGGTATCGTCTTACGGTGGCCGTCGTATAAAGAGAAGTGTACGTCCTCATGTGCCAGCCGATCAATGCACAACAAGAATGACTTTACCGCTTAGTTCCCTCGGAGGGGGTCGTATGCGCAGGCACGAGGCTTATCCTCAGTATAACACTCCGCAAGTGACCAACCCGAGATGCGAGGGAAGTGTTGTAGGATTCCGCGTTTGGAGGGCATTTTTGGAATTTCGCATGGTGCGTTGGAAAAACATGAGGTGGAATAAGAATTTCCCGAAAAGAAAGACCCTATACAATTTCCAAAATGCCCTTATAAAATCGGAAGTATATTTCTGGTGTGTTGATGTTCTGCTATGTAGAATTGTCTTATTGGCATCCATGCTTGGCTAAAACATAATAGCAGCTGAAAGTAATATTGTATAAGTCTTGCAGAAATGAAAAGAACAAAATAGGTACTAAAGCAAGATGTTATATGGAATGTCATGACTTTAACCATAACATCGCGCCTGCAGAACTGAGGAAGAAATATTCAGTTTGGGTTAAAACAGATACAAAATATTCTATGTGAATATTATGTAATCCTATGTGGCGCACATTTACAGGTCAAAAGAATAATTGAAGAATCGATCAGAAGATTGAAGATTCGGAAGAATCAGATCAGAAGATTGGATTCAGCAGTTTCTAATTTAGGAAACTCAGGATTAAAAGACCTAATTTGTAGCAGAATATTTTCTGCATATTTGTAACAGCCAGAGTGCTGCGATTTGTAAGCCCAAGTCCAATTAGGATCAGTTTATAAATAGGAAACTTTGTAACCTAGGTTAGCAAGCTAATAACCAGAGATAGGAAGATGTAGTCTCTAGGGTTAGCCGTGTAGGTGAACCACCCGGTGTGTGGGATGGTCACTGATTTGTGCCTCAAAACCTGTAGGTGAGAGGTTTAATGTAATCACTCAGAAGCTGTGAAGTAATGAGTGAGGATTTGTTCTTGGAGGAAGCTTGTAAGCAACTTCAAGTTGATATTGTGTTTATTTGTGTTTAGAGTTTTGGGAATTAGGCTGTCGATGCAGTGGCTGAGTTGTTGACTGCTAGACATCATTGCTATGATTGGGAGTGGAATGGAGATATTCCATATCTAGGGAGAACCTAGGTAGAGATTGCATTGGGTAGGGTTTAAGTGCGAAGCTGTAAACGGGGGAGTTTAGCTTCAAATTAAGACTACTGATAGTGGATTTCCTTCCTGGCTTGGTTGCCCCCGGAGTAGGTTAGTTAGAACCAAACTGGGTGAACAATTCTGTGTGTTGTTTATGTTTTTGTATTGTTTATTTGTTTGTTCAGTTTGGATGTCATAACATCGTGCATGACATCAGTGTTTGGTTTAATGACTGTGCTGTCACAGAACCTCTGCAAAACAAAGTTATTTGTGTTAACTGAACTAATATGATCCCGGAACTCATGGACTTCTGAATGCAAGAAGTAATCAAAATATTGGGGGATCTGTATGTACTGCCTCAGCTAAGCTGATGACAGAAAAGGTGTCGTAATCTTGCGTATGACATTCCGAGTCTGTCCTGCCAGAATTTTCATGGTGCGCACCTTTTTTTGTTAAAATTGATTGAAAACATGAATTATATTTGCGGTTGTTAATCGGTAATATTTTTCCAGTTTTAATGTTACCAGTAGCAACAACATTTTAGGAAGAGAAATGTCATTTTTATCTTTAATATATTTGTGGTTGTTTCGCATTAAATACAAATACCTGTACAATTCATACAACCAAGACAATTGGAAGATATATATATATATATATATATATATATATATATATATATATATATATATATATATATATATATATATATATATATATATATATATATTAGTACCAAATCCAAAAATGTATTTCAAATACAATAACAAAAAACTATCACCAAAATACAAAAAACATCAACAAATACTATTGAGTATGGCAGATGATGAGTCGGCCTGTCACCCTCGAGGCGTCCCTCCGTTGCCTCCTGTAAAACAGAGCCTCCTTAGCCTCCTCCAAGATGGCATCCATAACACCTCTAACATCGGATTCATTAGGAAACAAACCTCTATCAATACCTTCCCGCGTAATCTCAATGATACAACGACATGTAGACAACACATCAATGGCATGATCGGCTCTAGCCTGCTCAGGATCTCCTAATGAACTGACCTATGTGGCTTCCTTGGAGCATCCTTTATCATGCATGGATGAGACACCCGGAAGAACTATATCATGTAATCATACTCGTAACTCTAGTCGTCTGGTGCTACGGTACTCCTGGCCTCTTTAGGAACAAGATGATTCTCAAAATCATCAAACAAAGCATCCATATCCCTCCGTTTCACCGTCAGAGGAACATATACAGCAAGATCCCGAGGAATAGTCTAGGTGAACCCGAACTGACACATCACCCGCTAAGGCATATAAGCATCCATCTTGCGAATCCCACAGGCCAACCAATTCATAAACAACACAACCTCGTCAAATGGTAACGTCACACGGTGGTCGACGTATGAAGAGAAGTGTATGTTCTCATGCACCAGCTGGTCAATGTACAACCGGATCAACTCTATCGCCTGGTTCCCTCAGAGCAGGTCATATGCGCATGCACGCGACTTATCTTCACTATAACCCGTAACAAGTGACCAACCCGAGATGCGGGGGAAGTGTTGTAGGACCCATCCCTAAAATAAGAAAAGTAAATAGTTAGTTTCTCGAATAAAAAAATTTAACAAAGGCCAGAAAGACAAAGAAGTTATACCGTCATGAGTGACATGCTGCCGGTTATCAACTTTGTATTCCACTTAATTCCTTCATCCAACATCGTATACAAGTAAACCAAGCAAGCATCCCCCCTAGTTCCACTGGTGGATCTTCTCTAAATCATCAAAATACCGCATGTACATGATAGGTGTAAGTTGCACTAGTGTTCACAAAAATATGTGTGCCAACAAGATACAAAAGGTATGTTCTTATAGTAAACCTCTTGTGAATGATAATCTGACCGGGGTCACACCCTCTCGTGCACGCCATATCTCATCCGCAAAACACCTGAGCCAAATAACTATACCTGATGTGACTACCTCGGGTTTTCTTAATCTCTCCCAAGGCACTCTCAGGGGTAACTTCCAACTTCTCAACCAACATATCCAAAGCCTCCTCTTTATCGATCCTCTCATGATCCAAGAATGTCCCTCTAATCGGAAGATGCAGCAGACATGCGACGTCGTCGAGTGTGATCGTCATCTCACCACGTGGTTGATGAAACGACGACGTCTCATGGTGCCACGTCTCAACAAAAGCGTTAATCATACCCCTGTTGACCATGCTGTATCCACAATGGGCCAAATCTTTCAACCTTGAAAGCTATAAAAGCTCATCAATCCATAGCTCAACAGGTGGTACGAGTCTATTGATCTTCCGCCCATGGTTAATGACCTTGAGTGTATCACATTCCTGTATTAATATGTAGATGTATTTAATCAACAAACAAAAATTCAAAATTAATAATAAAATTCATAATTCAAAATGTAATAGAAATAAAAATTCAAAATTCATATATGTCCATCCCAGATGTGTCTAGCAACATGGTCTGGGTAAAGAGGAAGAAGAGATAAATCAGACGGTCATCCTCCAAAAGCCTGAGGCACCGCATGCGCAGCCTGTGCTGGTGCACGCTTAGGTGCAGCCTTATGAGCACACTCAGGTGCCTGCGATGACTGAGGAGCCGCCTCAGGTGTCGTCTGAGGTTGTGATGGAGGCTATGACTGGGCCTTTAGTGTCGCATGAGCATATAACGTCTCTCCCACCTCAAATGCTACCAGTGGAGACGTGCGTCTGCGGGAGGACAGGGGCGGAGACGGATGAACTAGAGAATTCTATCTGTTGCGGAAGGATGGAGTAGTATGAGTAGTAGCAGGAACACGAAAGGCTGTTGGTGGTGCATCCGGTATAGCCTGTCCAGAGGCAGAAGGAGGCTGAGTTGTCTGACTCATTTCTCTCCGCACAGAAGCATGTTGTGCAACCTTGCCGTGTCTCAATCGAGATGCTTTGTCAGTCATTGCTCATATAGAAGCACAAAAAAATGTTAACTTAAGGACCAATGTTCAAAACAAAGTTGAAAACAGAAACATACAAAAACCGGAAATGTACTTGCGGTTTTGTTCTTGATGAAAACCAGAAATGCATTTTCGGTTTCTGTTGCGATTTCAGAGGCACGTTAATGGCTTCCCACCCCCACAAATGAGTTCAACAAATTGTCATTGATCATGAAAATGACATTGCCAACCCCTTATAAATGATTCCTAATGTTGATAACAAACTACAAAATCCCTAATTTCTAACCTAAAACACACATTTGAGTGAATTTTACATAAACTCAAAAAAGTTCAAAAACAACTTGATTGATTGTGGTTGATGTTTGTTGATTGATTGTGGTTGGATGCTTGAGAGACTGGTGCTTGATGATTTCAAACAACTTTGATTGCAAATGTGATTCATTTGGTACAAATGAAATTGAGAGAGTTTTGAGAGTGTTTTTGTGTTGTTTGTGTTTGAAACTATAATGGAAGGGGAAGAGGCAGCGCGCGTTTAAGTTGTTCCCCAAACCTGGAAATATACTACTTACAGTTCTAAATTGTAGTTATATTTCCGGTTAGTTCTCAACTATTTCAACGTTCATATCTAATATGGTACGAATCAAAAATGCATTTTAGATTTTTAATATTTCGTGTGGTGTACTAAAAAACATGATGTGGAATAAGAAATTCATTTTTTTATGAGCAACATTGTTTTAAAAAAAAGAGTTAACAAATTAAATTTTCCATAACCACGGAATTACTAAATGCACACCCCTCTATTCCATTTTATACGGATTTTCTAAACGCACCCTCTTTAAATGTTGTAAAATAGATTTGATTATTTTCTAGTAATTGACATAAACAGCGTACTCGGATATTATATTCGCAAATCATTTATACTAGACTTGTACCCTAAAATAATTATTCTTGCCAGGCAATAATTTTACAAAATTAATGCTTTCTTCTGTTTCCATAGGCATAGGCAGTACAAAAAAAAGATAGAAAGATAATTAAATATGAATACTACCAAACAAGATAATAGAGGTTAATTATCACAATGTGATATGTGACAGACAATGTATATTCTTTTCATGTATTTTTCTTTCTGAGTCTCCCTAAGAACCTAGACAATGCACCTAACGTTAATAATAATCCACCACAGTGCAAGACCCATATGGGTTGTTTATAGTTTATGAAGTACTATAGTATTGAATTTAATACTATTATACTGCGCAAGGGAAAAAAAGAAATGAGTAGAGATGACCCAGCTAGATTTGGGGTCCTTGACCATATTAAAGATCTCATGCACTTGTTTCAAGATGTAATAAAGGACAATGTAATAAGATAAACAGAAAAACAACCCATGTAAGAGTTGGCAATGTCACTTGCAAACTCAAACTATCATTATTACTTGTCTAACTTCAAACATTTCTTAACTTAGAAACTTAAATAAGTTAATAAACACATTATACCCGATCAGTTTAACATACCGATTTTACTTGCATTGAGTGAGGAACAAATCAAAGATTGATGTCCACACCGCCCCATTCTGTCCTGCCTATTTATTTGTGCGTTTTTGTGTGACATCAAGTGATTCCAACCCCTCCTACCGATTTCGAGAGATCGAACTGTGGTTCTTTCTATCATGTCTAACGCCAATCACCACTAGACCAACTACTAACCATATGTAAATTATACTCTTTTTAAATTGTATAAATTTAACATTTAATCGTGAGTAGTACGGTTCAAATTATACTCATTTTAAATTGTATAAATTTAACGTATTATTTTTTGAACAATGATTATTAATTTCTCAAAGTTGAGGAAGAGGTGCTTAAGGGGCAGGTATTTAGATTATTATACAATTGCAGTGGCGGTGGTTAATCATCAAAAGCTCTCTTTTTTATGTAAGCGTGAGTGAGTGAGTGAGGTATATAAACCAACCCTCCTTTTGCCATTACCCTTTTTCTTTCCACTCTCTTTACTAGACTTCCTTCCCCTTTTTCTCTATTCTACCACCAGTGTTGTTATCAAAGAAGAAAAACCCCAAATTTGATTAAAGTGTTTTTGATTTAATGGAAAGAAGGGTGCTAAAAGTAGCACAGAATCAGAAATTGGGTATCTTTCTCTTCCAACTTTTAATTTAAAGTTGTTATCTTTCTCTCTCTCTCTCTTTCTTTTCAAGGGTTTGTTTGGTTTTGGTTTTGGTTTTTATTATCTGCAACTCTCTGACTAGGGCTTCAATCACCTTATTTATTATCCTGAAATCAATGTTGTTGTTTGCACAATTCACTCACTCTTTTTTAGTCTTTAGGGGGGTCCTTCTTTATCAATTTTTGGTACTTTCAAGCTTTGGAAATGGTAGCTGCTAAACTCGTGTGAACCTTTGGTACATCTTTTTGGTACTTGCTTTTTGTTTCATCATTTATTTCATCTCTTTCTCTGTCTCTCAACCCTTTTTCCTTACTTCAAGCTTTTCATTTCCTAGTGTTTTTTTTTATACTATTTGCTTTGGCTACTATTAAAACTTGAAAGTACCCTTTTGTGTTTGATAAATTTTTCTCTGATAGTTTGATATGAGTGACAAAGAAAAGTTTGAGGTAGATAGAAATGAGGATCCTATGAGTTACTCTTCTGGTATGCCTCCTGATTGGAGATTTGGGGGTGGAAATCTTGTGGATTCATCTGCTGGTTTGGTTTCAATTGGTAATTCTATGAGAGGAGATTTAGTTGGTTCTTCTTCATGTTCATCTGCCTCTATGGTGGACTCTTTTAGTCCTAACTTTTGGGACCATTCAGCGAATTCCCAAAATTTGGGATTTTGTGACATGAATGTTCAGCACAATGGGAGCTCTTCGAACGCGGTTGGGATTAGAAAAGATGGGTTTGGTTTTGGAAGAGGTGGTCATGATGAAATAGGTTGGAACCAGACTAATTCTATGTTGAAAGGGGATGGTTTTTTACCAAATGGACAAGGGGTTTTTCCGCAGAATTTATCTCAGTTTCCAGCTGATTCTGGTTTTATTGAAAGGGCTGCGAGGTTCTCTTGCTTCGGTGGAGGGAATTTTGGTGATGTGATGAACTCGTATGGGATTCCTCAATCCATGGCTATGTATGTCGGTGCAGTTCATGGAGGTAGAGATGCTCTTGCGGGAGCTGGATTGAAAATAGCAACCGGGGGACAATCACAAGAAAGAAGTGATCCTAATGTAGTTGAAGCAGCTACCAAAGGCGTGTCTCCATCTGTTGAGCAATTGGCTACTAGAGGAAGCCCTTTATTGAATGATAAAAATGAGAGTCGTGCCTTGTCTCGAGATGAAGAGAAGAAGGCTGTTGTTCGGAATGGTAATGATTCTGACAGAGGTGAGTCGGGCGATGACGGTGGTGGTGGTGGACAGGGTGGTTCCCCAATGTTGGAGGGTACTACTAGTGGGGAGCCTTCTATTAAAGGACTTAACTCGAAGAAAAGAAAAAGAAGTGGACAAGTATGGTTTGTGAATTGTGTGAGCTTTATTTTGTATTTTTTTGGTGTGCGTCTTTGATACCGTTTTCCCTAATGTGATTGATTTATTCTCTGTGGTAGGATGATGATAATGATAAAGTTAATGAAGCTCAAGAACTACAGAGTGAAGGAGCAAAGGACAACCCTGTGAATCAACAGAAGGGCGACCAACAACCAACTTCAACCACCAAGGCTTCTGGGAAGAATACCAAACAGGGCTCTCAATCTTCTGATCCACCTAAGGAGGAATACATACATGTTAGGGCTCGCCGGGGTCAAGCAACAAACAGCCATAGCCTTGCAGAAAGAGTAAGATATTCTGACAAATTATCTGTGAATGTAAATTAGGAAGTTAATGAAGAGATTTTAATTAGAAGTACATTGCAGGTTAGGAGGGAAAAGATAAGTGAGAGGATGAAGTTTCTTCAGGAACTTGTGCCTGGATGCAGCAAGGTGGCTTCCAAATTTTAAATTAGAGGAATTCACTGTTCTATATCATAATTGACTTCGTGTGTGGTCGGTTTATTTTCTTTTTTTTAACTTTCAAAGTTTGTCGATGTTTGCAGGTCACTGGCAAGGCAGTAATGCTGGACGAAATCATCAACTATGTACAGTCACTTCAACGACAAGTTGAGGTATAGTCGAAATTGAGAACTCTTATCTTTGTATATCCCACCAGAGATTTTTAATCCATGTAATTGTTTTGCCCTGTATATTTTAGTTCTACCTCAGCACAATATCAACATTCATAATTTGGTAGATTTCCTCATTTCCATCTTTTTCCAATTTATGTTTATATTGAATCAATGCTTGACACATATTCTTATGACCCTTTGCATTTTATTCATGCAAAATTGACTCGGACTCTTCTTTTCTCTTTTGGCAGTTTTTATCTATGAAACTTGCAACGGTAAATCCACGGCTGGATTTTAATATTGAAGGCCTTCTTGCTAAAGATGTAAGTTGTTACTCTATTTGCATACCGGTTAGAAAAAAAATGCAAAGCATATGATCTGCAACTCTGTCTGACGTTGCATTACTGTATTCTGAACATTGTCTGTCAGATTCTTCACCAAAGGCCCGGTCCTTCATCTGCATTAGGGTTTCCTTTAGAGATGTCGATGAATTTTCCTCCATTACATCAACCTCAACCAGGGCTGATTCAATCAGTTATTCCAAACATGACAAACCCGTCCGATATCCTTCGTAGAGCTATGCATCCACAATTGAGTGGAGGGTTCAAGGAGCCAACTCAGGTATTCATACATTGAAGTTATTCCATATACTTCACATTGCGGCCAAATTACATTTGCATAAGGTTTATTAGCTGGCTATATTTACATAATTTGCAAAATACACTCACATAAGGTTTATTAGCTTGATATATTTACATTATGTGCATCTTTTGATATGATTTGCCATAGATGCCTGAAATGTGGGAGGATGAGCTTCACAATGTTATACAAATGAGCTTTGCAACAACTGCTCCCACGAGTAACCAAGATGTGGATGGTATAATTTCCCCAAACAATTGAGCCATTCTCTTAAATTACATTTCCTCAATATAAACGACCTTGTTTCTTCATGCTCGTGTAGGTACTGCTGCATCAAATCAGATGAAAGTTGAACTTTGATGTTAAGTCTACAACGCATATTTTGGCTTTTGTTCCAGTCAGATGGAAATAACAACAGTCAGACTTTTACATATGACTTGCCAAACTTGTTAAATGCCGAGGCCGCCTTGGGGGTAAGTGGCACCCTACAGATGACTGGATGTAGGTTAGGGAAAGTATTAATGAATGTTCCTTTCTTTTGAAGCGTGAATATATGTATCATATGTTTAGAAGTGGAAGTCTCTATTTTACTGAAATAGGTTTGCTCACTAAATGTAATTGAAGAATGTAAAGGCAGGATCTCACTAAGTTTGTTCAACCAGGTGAAATTCTATAGCATTTTTTGTTGGGCTGGCCATATTTTAGTTTAGAGTGAGAAATTATGGAAAATTTGTATTTGAAAAAAACAGTATTTCTTGTTGATGATATATATAGTGTAATTTTACACAAGTGAGTTTTTAACCTTAGAAGAACACTGTTTAGGGAATGAAATTTTATTGTAACACACAAGTTGTAGTGTGTTTTATAGAGAGACAACTCTGAGCATTCCAATTCAGCCATTAATGTTGTTGTACTCGGTGAATGCTGCTACCAACATCTAAAGACAATAAGAAATCCAGACAAACATGACATGCCGGGTTCTGCTTAATCATAAATGCCTCAATATTGTTTTCTCAGTCATAGCCATTTGCATCTATGGTGTTATCTACATGTCTTTGTTATGGAAAGGGAAAAAAACAGAAGGCATTTATTGATACATGATGAAAAATGGGATGGAACTCCCAACTAGATTGACTTGACGAAATCATAAACATCCTCAAAACCATTGAAGAGTGTCCTATTTTAAAAGATCACAACTCCATTTTTATGTGGATTATCCTAATATATAGTTAATGTTTTTCCTCTTGAGATAAAAGAACCGTCTCCAATTAAAGCTAATTCGGGCTCCTGTGCTAATTGTGTCTAGATTCAACCATTTAAGATTTATGATAATGAATTGATTCTTTAAAGGATCAAATTTTTTTTTTCGATCCTTCTAATAATACATACACCTATCATTATACAAATAAGGGATCTTGTTAGCATTGATGGAAGCTTAGCTTGTGTTTCAAATTCATTATGGAAATGTTCAATTTTCTAAACACAAGTGAACTGGTATTTATACAAGTTCTGGTGCATACCAGTCTAGGGTTTGGCTTCTGCATTAACAGACTAATGCAGTTACACCAGTTCTATGTTATCAGTTACTAGATATCGGTACATGATTTTCCACTTCACATTATTATGCAACTACACTTGACTGATTTCTTGGCTTTATTCTAAGGAGAAAACTTAAGTAGAGTAGCATATGTACTGTTTTCTTAACATTGTTAGGCGTCTCCGTTATTTTGAGGGACAAAACACCCTACTTACATGCCTCTTCCTCTATCACCGATTTCAATCTCTCCACTCAAATTTCCTTCAACTGCATCAGCAATAAGATTGACAAGAACAGAGGGAGATACGAGATACGGGAGATACAACGAGAAGATGTAGAGTGGAGATCGAGTTTATTTATAGGTTTTAGTGGGACAACTTAAATAATTTTTGGGTTGATTCATATCAGAGTAAGATGTCTTGAGATTATGGGGTGGAAGAGCAGAGGAGGTTGAGTCACAGTTATCGATTATGAGCAATATTTATACGGGATGCCAACAAGGATCCAATGCGATAGAATACATTCGAATAATTATAGACGGTGAAGCTTTGGCCATAGTGGTTGTGGCAGTGATGATCATTTGATTGTAAAGTTGTATTGGGGAGCATTGACTTTCTCTCAAGGTGGGTGAAGCTTTGGCCATAGTGGTTGTGGCAGTGATGATCATTTGATTGTAAAGTTGTATTGGGGAGCATTGACTTTCTCTCAAGGTGATTGTCGTGTAAAGAATGGAATGATGTTTTCAAAATGCTTGAGTTACTCTTTCATGATGGACGTGGTTGTTTTTGGAGAAAGAATGGAAACACTCTAGGAACAATTTGGAACAGACGGCGTTAATTCATTAAAAATAAATCTGACCTTTTTATAAAATGTGTCTGTTTAATAAGATAATAGTAAGAACAAGCTTATGCATGTGCATATAAGTTTTATCCTTATTCTAATACTGCCTCCCAAGTTCAAGGGGGTTCGCGAGTTACGAATTTGAGCTTGGTTCTAAGTTTTTGAAAAGCTATAATGCCAAGAGGATTAGTAAGTGTATAAGCTATTTGAGATGTGCTAGGGACATGTTGAATGGTCAATTTCTTTGAAATAAGTCGTTCTCTCACAAAGTGGATGTAAAGTTCAATGTATTTGGTACGAGAATGAAGAATTTGGTTGCATGAGAGGAAGATTGTACTGAAATTGTTGCAAAGGAGAGTAGGTGGATAGAATGGAATGCATAATTTAATTTGCAAGGATTTTAATTACATCAATTCAGACTCAACACTTGACTTAGCAACAAGAGGCTGCTTCTTAGAACTCCATTAGATGAAGTTAGGTCCAAAAAAATACACGAGTCTGAGGTTAATCTTCGATCATTTAGATCAGTGACCTAGTTAGGGTCACTGAAGACACGTAATGAGAATTTGGAGCGAATTGAGATGGAGACAAAAGAAATCTGTGAAATAGTGCCTAAATGAGATACCTTAATATATTTTAATCATAGACTAGTGAGAATCTATGGGTGAAGACATGAGCTGAAATGCCTCGTGACATTGAATGTAATATCTAGCCTAGTCAAGGTGACATATTGAAGGGCCCTTACTAAGGATATGTACATGTGAGGATCAAAAATGGAATTTCAGCCATTTTTACAAAGCTTACAATTACTAAGCATTGGTGTTAGGACTCCATTTGCATCATACAACTTTGTTTTACCTAGCAAGTCTTTGATATATTTGGACTGAATTAGGAGAATAGATCCATTTTCATGAGACTTGACTTCTATTCCAAAAAAGTATGCGAGTTTTCTTAGTTTTTTAGGGCAAATATGACATTGATTTTGTTGATTAACTTGTGAACCAGATTGGAGGAAGACTCGGGAATGAGTATGTCATAAACATACACAAGGTCATATAAAGTCACACCTTGATCAGAGTAATCAAAGAAAGAGCGGTCACATTTGCTATGTGAGATTCCAAATTGAAGAAGAGCTTGAGTGAGTTTTTCATACCATGTCCTATGGACTTGTTTAAGACCATATAGAGCTTTATTGAGCTTGTAAACAAGTGTTTGATCCTTATGAATAAAGCCAAGTGACTAAGACATATGTATTTCCACTTGTAGACAACCATTAAGGAATGCATTCTTGATATCCACATGTTGAAGTTCCCATTTATATGTTAGAGTCAAAATGAGAATAACTCTAATTGTAGTTGGCTTAACCACTAAAGAGAAAATTCCATTGAAATCAAAGTCATATTGTTGATGATATCATTTGTTCATTAGTTTTGATTTGTATTTGTTTACAATACCATAAAGATATTCCCTTATCTTGTACATCCATTTGCAGTCAACTGGTTTTCTATGACGTGGAAGATTGGTGAGTGTCCAAGTTAGAGCCAAAATGAGAATAACTCTGATTGTAGTTGCTTTACCACTAAAGATTTATAGAAATCATAGCCATATTGTTGATGATATCATTTGGTCACTAATCTTGATTTTTTTTGTTTACACTCCCATAAATATTTTCCTTTACCTTGAACATCCATTTATAACCAACGAGTTTTTTGTGAGGTTGAAGATTAGCAAGTATCCAGGTTTTATTTGCTAGCAATTCTTATATTAATTAAATAGGGTCCGGCTTAGCAGCCATCTGCTTTTTTTTTTTCTAAGGTGACTTCGTACCCTCTACAGTAAGAACATGCATAATAGTGTTGCATAATAGTGTTCAGAGGAGCGACCTTCACCGTCTTCCCCTTAACCACACTCTTCCTTTTTTGACCACCCAAGTTTGGAATCACTATGATGCACCGGTTGGGTCTTGCCCCAACGAGCTTTGGCCCTCTCCATTACTACCTTCTTCTCGGCTACTGAAATGTGAATCATCCTTCATGCAAAAATAAAAAATTCAATCAAGATTGACTAAAAATAAACAGTAAAATAAATTTTGAACAAAGTCTATTTACAATATAAACTAAATAAAAAACAAGTGCAATATCTAATAAATTTAATTCTAAAGAGGGTAAATTATTCCAAATAAGTTTTAGATAAACTCGACTTATATTTTAATTTTAATTTTTTTTTTCAAAACGCCGTCGTTTTGTCTGAGGAAAAAAAAAGCATTTAATTCGTCGGTTTTACCGGCATTGTCGGTTCTGACCGGCTCTCACTTGTTTACTAGCTTATCTGATCTAACAATCAAATCAGACCGATAATCTTTCTGATTCCCAATTCGACTGTTCAGTCAAGTCTAATTTTTGAAACACTGTCACCATCTCTCAAGTTTCTCTCTCACTTTTATATTACTAACCTCTCATATTTGGAAATATTTAGGAGACAATTTTCATTATAAATATTATATTAGTTTAAACAAATATTATTTTTTATTTTCAATATAATTTAACTTAAATGCCTAATTTCAAACAAATAAACATCGGTCTACTGCCTTCAGCTGGGCAAGGAGACATCAAACATGTATCATAGTGGCAAATAAATTGGTCTTAAAAACTCAGAAGATACCTTATTTAGAATCACCTAACTTAAATAACTAAAGTCACATTTACAAATAAATTGGTCTTATTTAGAATCAACGTTTAGTAATGTAAATTGGCTAATCCACACTGTGTTTATCAGGTAGCAATAGCATATGCCCTGCAAATATAAAACTAACTTAAAGCATGATTGCCACTTCTATTTATTGCAAAATCCTCTAAAGTTTAACTATTTAGCCGTCTCTCTTTGAATCCTTACAACATCTAAGTATGATTTCCCTTGTAGCTTGCGTGTCATGAATCCGTTAAGGTAATCAACTACTCCAATTCTATTGAACAGAGCAGGTCTTTCCGCAGTTATAAGGCTTGGTGTTGGTCCTATAACTTTGCTCATTTGAGGCCTATTAAATGTCGCAATAGATATCCTTTCATTCTTCGCATTGACGGTTGCTCTATGCTCAATGCTTCTGTATATTCCATTAGTTAATATCTGCAAAAGGATGCAAAATATGAACAATCGAGTAACCAATTCAACCCTGCCAAGACTGTAATAGCTCATAGCAGATGACTTATGACTTATGTTATGTCTATTACCTCCAACATGTCTCCAATGTTGATGACAAAAGCATTAGGGAGAGGTTTGATAGGAATCCACATTCCATCTTTTCTGATTTGAAGGCCTTCCACTTCATTGACTTGGAGAAGGATAGTAAGGGCACCCGAATCCGAATGTGGATTCAATCCAATTACATTTTCTGGTCGAGGACACGGAGGATAGTAATTCATTCTTAATCCTTGACCTGCATCTTCAAATAACTTAACTATTTCATTTGTTTCGATCTTCAGAGCTTTCTCCATACTACCGATTATCTTGACAACTGTTTTTTTCAATTCTAAACAATAAGTCTCTAAATGATCTCTACAATGAAACAACCAAATATGTTTTAATTACCAACATAGTTAACTAAGTAATCAATAATGTGTAATTTATGAAGCACGGACACCAGAAACAAGACACCGACACTGACACGTGGACAAATGTCGGTATCAGTTTCATCAATAATTTTTTTCAGAGATGTCAAGTGTAATTAAGCTAACACATATATAAATTGAGAAAGTGAGAAAACCTGAATGGTTTGGGAAGAGTAGGAATTAGATGTGGATGCCTTGAGTCCAATGGGAAAGTGTTGATGTAGAACATGTCTGCCCATTCCAGCTTTTGTTCATCAGATACAACAAACAACTGGCCAAACCCTTGCATATCGTTCGGTGTTTGCCAAAATTTCTTTTTCTCTTCCATTGGAAGGTTGAAGAATTGTTCAACACCTATCTTCATATTATGAACAATTGAAGGGTCCACTCCATGATTAATGAGCTGCAATTAATTTTCAAAAATATCTTATAATTAGTTTTTTAAGATAGAAATTATAGTAAATATGGAGGATATGCAATATGAACCTGGAAGAAACCCCATTCTCTGCATGCTTGGTCGAAATTTTGTAGCTCAGTTTCATCATTAGACAACAATTTAGTTAGGTCAATAACAGGAACTTGTGGTGAGGAATTAGTGTTTGATACAGTAATTGAGTCTTGATTTGGTTGAAGGTATCGTTCTGGAACATTGGTTATTGGTTGCTTTACTAACTCTTGAACAGAAGGAACTAGAAGAGAGGTCCCCTGCATAGCCATTGTTGCAATTTACCTGTTGAGACCAATCCTCTTGTGTTAATGATTTAAAGTGATAAGAATATGCTATTCCACGTGTATCCTTATGTGGTCCAATTTTTTTTTTTTTTTTTTTGGTATTCTTATGTGGTCCACTTTGCAATTATGTATACGAGTCAGTTATTCTTAATTAACACCAATTCTATTGTCTACCGCTTAAATGACACTAGAATTGTTTATTTAATCTAAATAAAATAAATAAAATATAATATTTATAGGATAAAGCTAAAATATGTTCTAAAGGCACAAGTTAAAAAATTTAAATATAAAAAATTTGTATTAAAAAACGCAATAAATATATTAATCATCAACTTTTAATAAAAATAATGCATAATTTTTAAGAATTTTTTTTTTACATTTATCTCTTAACATGTGTCAGGGCACATGTTAGAATTACTCATATTTATTAGAAAATTTTATGGTGACGTCATTAAAATCCTGACTGTTTTCGGGATGATCGACTGACCCCATAAACCAACACGAGTCTTTTTCAGCATGCTTTGACCTCACTCGCGCGCTTTCCAAGAAACTTTCCAGAAGGTCACCCATCCCAGAATTGCTTCAAGTCAAACACGCTTAACTATGGAGTTCTTATGGAACGGGCTACCGAAAAGAAGATGCATCTTGTTCGTATAGGTAGTACCCATCAATCCTTATAAGTTTTCCTTCAACCATGCAGTCTCATACCTGCACGGCCTCAGGATCCCTCTCATTCCTATGCGGCGACCAACCTTGCCTTCTTCGGCCTCGGTTGTTACATGCGGTGTAACCACCCCTCGCCTTCTTCGGCCTCGGGTGTTACAAAAATGAAATTCAATTAAAATAAAATTAATTAGAACAACTTAAATTTAATCTTCCTCACTACATCAACATCATATTCATCTTCACTATCTAACTTGGAACCCTAATTTTGTTTTCGTCCCCTATTTTTGAACAACCTGAAACGCCATTTTTTGAACATCGCAAAGTTATTCATCGTTCCCATTTTTTGAACATCAACACAACATTCATCGTCTTCGTCCCTATTCCTTTGAGGTTGTCCCATTCAATCGCTCACCAAACATACCACGATAAAAAATATGACTGTGTTCGTATAGAGCACGCGGTTGCTAAGGTAAATTCGAAAATGTTTGTTATATTTGTTTGAAATTAATGATTAAGATTAACTGATTTCAAATAAAGTATAAGTGGAAGCGCTAAATTTGATTTCAAATTGGGAATTAGGGTTTATGCCTGAATTTATTTTATTTACATGGATTTAATATTTGATGATCTCAAATTTTTAAATTTGGTGGTTACCTTTGAATCAGGTCCGTTGATTTAATAAAGAAATAAGGAATTGAGTTTGATGTTGAGTTTCGTGTGTTAAAAATTGTGATAATTCAGATTTGGTGTTAAATTTGGTTTAAATTTTATGGTGATAATTCAAATTTTATGCTTGATTTGAATAGGAAATTAGGTATTGTGGTTTATGTTGGGCTTTGGTGTGTTAACAAATATGTTAATTCAGGTTTACTATGGAAAACCACGACGATTATGATTCCAACGACGACGAATATGATGCAGAATCGGATTATGCTCAGGATGATAGAAATTCTGTTTCCAGTGCGTTCCAAAGTTCAGATGATGGTGTTGGCGATGTTAATAGTCATAACGAAGATTTTGTTGAATTAGATGCAGCTGTAGGTGATAAAAGGTGAATATTAATGTCCTTACTGCTGATGAAATTCGTGCTATGGAATTCGGTACGGTTGATGAAGCATATGAATTTTATTTTAAGAATGGTAAATACAAAGGGTTTGCCATTAGGAAAAGTGATGTTAGGACAAGGGGGACAGAGGGTGGTAAAATAACAGTAATAAGGCAGTTTGTATGCAATAAACACGGTCTAAGAGAGATGAAACACTTTAGGAGGGTCGATAGGAAAAGAGAACACACACCTACGAACCGCACGAAATGTCCCGCTAGGCTTCGTGTGCATTACAAGGCTGACAAGGATAGATATGTAGTGACGATTTTTGAAGAAGCTCACAACCAAGAATTAACCCCAACTAGGTTTATACACTTACACCACATTTATCGTGACATATCTGAAGTAGATAGAACTCAGATTAACAGTCTTTGGTCACATGGAATTAGAACTTGTCATATAATGAGGTACATGGTTGCTCAGAAGGGTGGATGCGATCGTGTTGGGTTCACAAAGAAGGATTTGTACAATTATTTTGATAAAAAATGCATGCTACTATTAAAGATGGGGACGTAGCCGCTGCTTTAAATTATCTACATGTGAATTCATCTACTGATCCCATGATATATGCTAAATATGTCGTCACTAGTGATGGGCGAATGAAGTCTCTTATTTGTACTGATGGGAGAACTAGATCGGACTTTTTTTGTATCGGCGATGTGGTTGCGTTCGACATGACGTACAAGAAGAACAAATACAACTACCCATTGGTGATATTTTCAGGGTACAACCACCACTCTCAGACAGTTATTTTTGGTGCTGCATTGGTGTTAGATGAAACAATAGATACATATAAGTGGTTGTTAGAGGTTTTTTAGAGTGCATAAATGATAAATATACAGAAACAGTTGTAACAGACAGAGACGAGGCGGTGAGGGAAGCTATAAAACAGGTGTTTCTAGATGTGACACATCGTTTATGCGCTTGGCATTTGTATAAGAATGCATGTGAGAATGTAAAGAACTCGGGATTTTTGCAAGGTTTTCAAAAAGCCATGTACTCAAGAGCTAATTTTTTAAAGGAAGAGTTTAAAGATTTTTGGTCAGGGCTAATTAAAGAAAACAAACTTGAAGGAAATTCTTGGGTTGTAAAAATATACGAGAACAAGTCACTATGGGCAACTGCATATCTACGTGAGAGGTTTTTCGGACGTATAAGAACTACGTCTCAATGTGAAGCCGTCAATGCAATCATCAAGAGTTATGTTAGGAAGAGAGGCTGCATTTTTGAATTTATGCACAATTTTGAGCAGGCTTTGAGATCTTATAGAAACAATGAACTGGTTTCCGATTTTAAATCAAAGTTTTTAGAATCTATGATGAGATCGAGAGGCATGCCGTGCAGATTTATATCGAGGGGATTTTCAAAGAAGTCAAAGTTGAAATAATGAAGGCTGGATCATTGATTGTCAAGGAAAAATTATAGCGCAACTGTCATACCCCAAAATTTGCCCATACTATTTCTCCTATTCAAAATTCAAATCAACGTACAAAGCTCCAAGATACACTCTCCTAAAACAAGGCTCAGAGAAATAGAGTTTTGTTGTTCTGAAGGAAAATCAATGAATCAATGGCCCTAAGGCCTCCCATATGGCCTATGTCACTCCACACTATCCCCATAACAAAATTCAGGGCTCAATACAAAAGATTGGTCACTCAATTGCTCAGAAAGTCAATAGTCGACTAGTTTGACCTAAAAGTCAACTATGGTCAAAGTACAGTCAAAACTCCTGATTTTTGTCAACATTCTCATATTGAAGTATCATTCACCATTTGATCAATAATTGATCATGGTTCATCAAGGAAAGATAAAAAATCAACAATTCAAAAAGTTTCTAAATTAGGGTTTTTATAGGAGAAAGTCGACTAAACTTTGACCAGCCATAACTCCCACATGGAAAATCAGAAATTTTCCATCCAAAGATCATTTTGAAGGAAATTTGATTCTCTCCAATTTTGTCTATCACATGCCAAGTCTAAAAATGCTTCTTTTGAGAGATATGGATCAAACGATTATAGGTCCTTTTTGAAAGTCAACCGAAAGAAGTTTTTTGTCAAAGCCAATATCATCAAGATAAATTCTTCAAATGGAAAAAAGTTTCCAAAGAGACTTGTAGAGGATATCTTGAGGTTTCCAAAAAGTCCTAGAACTCCTCCATATCTTAAAAATTGAGAGAAATATGCCTTGTCAAAGTTGGTCGATTTCAAAGGAATAAATGTGAAATAAAAGGCTTCAAAATGGATTTCCTTGCAAAGAGGCCCAATATGTTATGATCCAATCTTGCTATACAAGTCATCTAGAAGCTCTAATCAGAAGGCCACGAATATTTGATTAAAATTTGATTTTATTTGAATTTTATTTCATTAAAATCATGGATTAAATCAATGTTTGGAAGAAAAATTGAAAAGATTTGGTTTTCCCTTAACTTCAATCATAATCAATCATCACTTAAGGCAAATTACCAATGTAATTTCGTGCTCTACAAGATTGGTTGAAAAATATTGGATTTGGCTCAAATTTGGAAACTTTAAAAAATCATTTTTCAAACAAATTTCCAATCAATTTTCTCATGGCAAATCAGAGATTCACTCAAGATTTTCTCTAGTTTTATCAACCCTAAATCACTCTCCTATAAGAGGACAAACATTGCAGATACAAGGGGTACGTTTGGCAGCCTCAAGAACCACCAATGAGTTCTTAAAAATCAAGAAAAAACCAAACTTTGTTTTCACGTTACAACTTGTTTAAAACAATTTGAAGCACTCCAACACGTTCTCTGAAGGATCCTGAAGCTATACCAATCCTTACATCCAATCAAACGGCCAAGAATCGCGCTGTAGAACTCACGGTTTGCATACTCAAATTCTCCCCTTTTTCTCTTTGATACATGATCCATAAACATGATTTGAATGCATACATGTGTTTGTTGTAATGCTCTGAATCTTTCTGTTTGATTAATTTGAGTTTTTACGTGTTCCTACTGAGATATGCCATGGTCAAATTTTAGGGTTACAAAATAGGGTTTTTCGATTCAGGAGAAATTGATGTTAATAATAGGTATGGTTAAATTTGTGACGATGAGACTAACTCGCTTATGGCTCTACCTTTTATTTTGGTTGCGCATATAGTGTTTGTAGAATGCAGGATCTATGGCGACGAAAACTCAAACCGTCAGTAAAAGTCCAGCTAACACGACGGCCAGAGGTTGGGGATGATGGCGTGTCATCCTGCCAGTGGTCAATTCAAACATCGCGCCTTTTTCTCTTTTCAGTTATTATTGAAATTTTGATATAAAACATACTCAAAGCATATGATAAACAAAGGCGCTGCGTGGTTGGAGTGGTAAGAGCATAGATTGAGTTGGGGGGCGCAGGTTCGATCCCCCACTCCGTTGTTTTTTTAATAAAAGGCAAAGCTTCTTGATCTAGTGCTTGATGTCCATGGAGCCTCACGACGCACCCTCGAGTCAGCACACACAAAGAAGCGCAGGTCTACCATAGGCCTCTCAAGCGTATCACATACAATCATAAGCTAAGTTTTTCTTTTTATTTTTTATTTATTATTATATAAACTTGTTTTATATATATATATATATATATATATATATATATATATATATATATATATATATATATATATATATATATATATATATATATATATATATATATATATATATATATATATATATATATATATTTATTCCTATCCTTTTATATATAACAAATTAGTTTTACTAAAATCCTTTTTTCTTTTTTTTACAAATAATAAAATTATATTTATTTTATTTATTTTACATATTTTATCTATTTTAGTTTTTAAAATTAGTTTTTATATTCTTTATAAAATCATATTTAACTTGTTTTAAATTAACAAAATTATGGGAAGGTTTTTTTTATCTAATTAAAATTTTCTTTTCATCGATTTAATTAATTAGGTTGCGAAACCAATAATTAATTAAATCAATCATTTTATTTAATTTACGCCTGAATCAGGGTTTGCGAGAATTAGCCATACACTGAAAAAATATTTCTTTGTGTATTTTCTTTTCAGAGTTATTATCCGACGACTCCCGATCACACGCCTCGCCTTCTACGGAGCTAAGTCCCGACTCTATTGTCTTTTATTTATTATTTCTTATTTGCATTATAGAATTGTAATTAGGGCTAAAACCTCAAAAGTCAATGGACTATTTTGCACTCACGTGTTTTGCCTATTTTTGCCCATTTTTCAGGATTAACCTCGAGGCTACTCCTGACTACAAATCATATCAGATCAAATCAAAAGCTAAGTTCTATTTTATGTTTATTTTAAATGTCTATTCTATTTTATTTTGCTTTCTTTATCAAATAAGGGTTAACCCTTATTGTCATTTGAATTGATAATACACTCACCCATTCGTTTCTTTTCCTTTTCCAATTTTTCAGGGTAAGCCAACCGCCAAAGCTCAATAGTCGGTAACCCTAAATCTTAACCTTGTTTATTTATTCTGCTTTAATTATTACTTGAGTCAGATCCACTGGTTTCTTTTTCCCTTCCCCATATTATTTGTAACGGTTCCGATGTTGTATTGCTTGACCTTAAAGGCACTTAATCTGCATATTATATTATTGTGTGGTTAGTTATCTTAGGGAGTGCAAGCCTTGAACTAAATTAGCATCACTAATTATAAGATTAAATTTCTGAATTAATCACATGATTGTTGCACTCACGCACCTTTTGGGATAACCTCTTTTGTTGCCTTGTTGCCTTGTGTTTTTTGCAGAATAGCCATGTCCCTCGAATACGAGGATACCTCAGCCATGCTGCCCCGACTAACGCAAAGATCATAAGTCCCTAATGATGCTGCCTTCGATACACTAAATATGATCTCGTCCCTCGGAAGTTGCCTACGAAGGGCTGAGGTATCCTCTAGTTGCCTAACGAAAAGGCTATTCTGATCCTTCCCTTAGACTACCTGCCTCCTCTGTGGAAAGGGATAGTCTTATGGCGAACGTACTCTCGATGACCCTTCAACCTCCAAATCAAAGGACTTCCTTGCCCTTCTATGGCAGGGATATCCCTGAAAGGCTAAAAGAACTCTTCTACAAACATTAAGGTAATTGCTCCTAATTGCCTTGCTCTGGCTAAAGTTTCTTTTTCAACTCGATTTTCTTAAAACATTATCAAGGCTACGCTCGTTTACGAGCTAAAGTCCTTGTTTTCTTCTCCTTCTACATTTTTTCAAAGAGCAAAGCAATTAAGAGCCCATGGAAAACCATGGATGCAAAGGGTGCCTTACACCTTCCCTTTGCATAATTACCCCCCGAACTCAATTTTTTTCATTTAAAAGGTTTTTCCTATTCTTTTAGCCTTTCTGATTAATTTGTATCAAATAAAAGTCGGTGGCGACTCATGCTTAACCGCGGCATTTCTTTTAAAGTCAATTCACCGTATTACAGAACTGGCGACTTTGCTGGGGATTTTCGATTAAAAAGAGGGGTTACCTTAAAAGTTTAGGATTCACTTTAAAATGTTTTCTATTGTTTGTTTTGCTTGTTTTAATTTTCAAGGCCGTTTTGGGTATTTTGCTGTGTGAAAGGTCCTACACCCGGATCTAGTGTACCTTAAGTATGTGGCATGAGACCAGGGAGGCTGTACAACATGTATCATTATGGTTGATCTGGTGGCCACCGTTAGTGCGACGCTTTGGTTTGTCCTGATGGCCCTTGAATCTGATCGAGGAGACATTTGGCTACCGCGTGGTGTCATGAGCACTAATTCACCTTTAGAACCTTAGTTGAACTTGACTTTGGCTTATAAGAAGTAGCGAGATGGCTGGCTTCGGATTCCTGACTGAAGCCGGTTGATACTCGATGCTACACTCATTGAGATTGGACTCTAGGGATGCTTTTGGCTGGCCGATTGAGCGCTATATTGAGACAATGCCCGCGAGAAAGATCAGGGATATGAGCACCATAGAACCTGGTTACTTTTTAGGACAGGTTGAACCAACTAAACGAAAGGAAGGAGGGTATATACCTATGAACTTCATGCAAGTTTCTTATGTGTTGCACACCTTTGCTAGCTAGGTGGTTTATTTTGCACCTTCCTCGTTCAGTAGTAAGAAACGATCAAAAGATGCAATGGTATCGAAGAATTATGTCACTTTCTCACTCAGATATCCGTTGGCACGTCATATCTCAGGAGTACGTCACTATTATTGATCATTGTGGGAAATTCCCTAATGTGCCGCTCCTTGGCATTTGTCGCGGGGAAAAATCGTATCTTTTTTTGGGATGAGACACCTGATGCCTTCTTTGGGCTCGAGTGCTCAAAAAATGATTTTTCTTTTGGTTTGACCAAACTTTTTATTGTTTCCAAAGTAGGAAAAGGAAAAAAGTTGCAATAACCTTAAAAGTGGGGAGAGATCTTTGGGTAAGAGGGTTGCTTATACGAAGGGAAGGTATTAGCACCCAACGTATCTATAGTACTCTATAGGCTTCTTTGTTGTTTTTGTTTCATTCTATGTTATGGTGGAGGTTCTGTTGTGAAATAGGTGGGACCTAGGGTGTTTGTTTGATTATGCTCGCAATGATCATCGCGATCCTCTGCATACATATCCCTTAGAGGGAATCAGAGCATCTGTAGCTCGGAGTCTAAGGGTGCTAAGGTTTGAATGGTTTGAGGGAGAAGTTTTTGCTCGCCAAGGATACGACCTTGTGCCTACGTATTCTCAAAGGGATGTTGAGAAAGTCAGAGCAATCGTAGTTCCCACTTATGCTAGTGGAAGCAAAGGATAAGAGACAAATGTCATCTAAATGTTCAATGTATCTAATCTATATCATCACATACATCTGTTTGTTTTTGTTTGAAAATCTTTTCATTATAAGCCCTGGGCCATGCCACTTATGGTGCTTAGAATGATAAAGATGCTTTTTAGCCAGCCTTGTGGCAAAAACTTTCAATGAAGTCAGCCTTGTGACAAAAACTTTGATTAATCAGCCAGTATGGTGGCAAAAAGTTTGATTGATTAGCCAGCCTTGTGGCAAAAAGGTTTGATTGATTGATTGTTTGTGATGATATAGAAGAGATACTCCTATCATAGAGATGATAAATGTCTAATCTCCTAGGGTATTTGATTTGGATATTGGGGATGCTTATAAGAAGCCCGTGGGTCCTTGTACGAAGCCCAAGAGGAGGCTATCCGAGGGTCCTTGCATTGTAAGCCTAAGAGGAGGCTATGGGAGGGACTATCGAGGGTCCTTGCATTGTAAGCCCAAGAGGAGGCTATGAGTTTGAAGTTCATGAGCACTCACCTTAAAAATGGCAAAACTGGAAATTGAAATCGTGCCTGGAGATGTTACAGATGTTGTTGCTCAATTTGGACAGCTTCAATGGACCTTAGGGAACATGTTTGAAGTCTTGGAATAAACTGGAAACCTCTTGATCAGTCTATGGTACCCGATCTGCAGTATAGCTCAAGTGAGGATCGAATTTGATGATGGAGGTGTTTCAGATTGTTGGTGATGGTTGGGATAGTTCATATATGGTATATGGAATGTGTTTGGATGTTTAACTTGGACAGAAATGAGCTAGAATGAAAATTGGCATGATAAGGCTCATTATGTGTTCATATGGAGGTTGAAATGCAATTCTGAGTTTTGGGGTAATTTGAGGTGTGTGAGTGGTTCAAACACTTCCTAATTGATGTTTAGAAGTTGTTGGAATCATCATTTTGGCCAGAACTTCAAGGATTTGGAGGTTGGAATTTCTACCTCCTTGAAACTTAAGAAACTTGCATTCTAAGAAAGAAAGAGAAAACCTATAATTTATGAGGTTTTGGTGTCATTTTGAATGGAGTTTGGACCTCTATTTATAGGCCAAGAGTTGTGAACTCAGAGCTTTGCAAGTTGATCAAGGAATGGTGATTTGGCATTTGGAGATAAAATGGAATCTTTACATTTAATGCAAATGGTTAAAAGTGACTTAACCATGGTTATTTTGCCAAGCTTCTTATCTCTTTCCTATCTGATCTTAAACCAGAAAATATCTCTCAATTATTGCATTGGTGTGTCATCACTTGCATTATAGGTCATATAGCATTGAAACTTAGTGAAAATGGTTTGAAATTTCATGCATAATGACCTCTAATGACAAAATTCAAAACCATGGCTACACTCCATATTTTTTCATGCTCTTGGACATTTTGGAAAGCTCATGTGATGTACTTCAAAACCCTAGTTGGAAGTTTCTTCAAGACCTTTAAGGAAATGGGTGAAAAAGATCCATGAACTTTGAGGAAAGTGAGATTTTAAGTGAAATTTTCAAAAGATACCAACTTTGAAGCTCCATATCTCTTAAATGGTTGATTTTTTGGAAAATCATCATATGTGACAAAGTTGTTTATTGGATCAAAATCTACAACTTTCATGTTGGAAGTTTTTTTCAGTTTGTAGGTGAAATTTTGAGAAATTCCCTTCCAAAATTTGGAAAAAACCATTGAAAAACACTTAGAATTTTTAAGTATGGAAAGTCAAACTTTTGACTTTTTGATTCTTGATTGATTTTCTTGATTTTTCTTGATCAAATGACTTCATATATCATATATTGATGATTTGAAACTTCAAAAGTCATAGTTGACCAAAAATTCCAAAAAGTCAATGGTGATCTTGTACAGTTGACTTTTTCAGACGGACCGCGTTTCTGGAGATTTCAAATGAACCAGGCTATCCTCACCAAATGAATGGTATGAATGGATAATATTGAGGTATTGGAGGACCTTGAGCCATTGTTTAAGTTGTGGCACCATGTTCTGATTAAAAAGTCAATGGTTCAGATGAATTAGGTCAAAAACCCTAATTGTCGACTTGATGAAATTGATGACTGTGGATCTTGAATTAAGATGTAATTTCCATTGGATATTGCCATAGGGATTATTTGAAGATGATTGAAACCTTTGAGTGACTTCCTGGGGATTTTTAGGGTTTCCCAAATGTGATCCCTGATTTCAGTCCCTGATAGTTCAAAACCCTAATCTGATGATTTGAAATTTCACTGTTGATCAATCCTGGTGTAGGAGATGTCCTGAGCCAATGGATTAGGTCAAAATGATGTACTTGGGGTCTTGAGGTCATGTCCCAAGTCATTAGGTCAAATCCTAAGCAAAAGTCAGGAGTATACTGTCTTCAGTCAAAACCCTAATCTGGTTGATTCAAAGTCCCTGAGCTTGTTGAAATGAATCTTTGAGGACCAAATGTTGACTGTTGATGAAGATAATTCTTTTGAGATGAAGGGAGAACAAAACCCTAATTGATTGTTACTTGTACTGATGAGTGATTTCTTGATTAAACCCTGCTGAGTCACAAGTAGCAAACACAAACTATGCAATTTGTTAGAGATGCAAATGATGCATATGCAAATGATATGAGGTGGTATCTTAGGTCAAAAATTGGGGTATGACAGATGCTCCTGTAACACCCTTCTAAACCCCGCGGAAATTAATAAAATAATTCAGAGTAAAACATGAAAACAAGGGTGCCACAATTCAATTTAAAACAAATGATCATAAATCAATTGTCATGCTTCACTTAGGGGAAAATCATCCATTTAACAAAATCATGTTTCTATACAGCGGAACATTAATCAACAGATAAGCATAACATCATCTATGCAATATCTCACAAAATTACTCCAATAACAACAACATAGAGTATCATCATCAAATCTAAGCTAGCGTTCCCCCAGTGTTACAATATCAGAGCATGACACCGACGCTATACTAAACAAACTGGCTCATGAGCTAATCCTCACCGAGCCAAAAGCCGCTACTCGCCAATCTGAAATCATCAAAGTAAGGGTGAGTCTCATTCACAATTAACAAATGTTATCGAATCATAAACAATAACACATCATAGTCACATTATTCATCCAACTTCATTATTTTCAGATTGTCAGGAAGTACTCATCAACACACAACAACAAATAGAATACATTACCAAGAGGCAACACCATAATTCATCCAAACAAATCATAACCATTACAAAATCATCACATATTATAACATTGGACAATCTTCCATTCATGTTATAATAACACAAGTAACCTAATGCAGATGCAACTATATGCATGTGGTACCAAAATCTGGGATAACCCAACTCACCGATCCACCATCGTCAAGGATACGGCAACACCCACTCACTAATTCCACACAATGGGAATTAGCTACCACTGATCCACCATCGTGAAGGACCAGCCACATAATGATTATGAATGCATGTATCAACCATAACATGCTCATCACCCACATAAATCAACCAAATGTCATAATCATCAACCACCACAATAATCAATAGCCATACACGGTTATGCTATTTCTCAACCATAATAAAATACATATTTTACATCAACAATATATGTATAACAAACACCAATTACAACCACAACATCATAACAGGTAAATCATTCATCATACAGTGCAACAACAATAACACCCCTCCCAATCGTGTACCAAGTACAACAAAGCAACTCATCAACGACATAGTATTTACCTCATCATTCATCAAACACATGATAACCATATTTACCATGAACAACACCCATTTGCACAATTAACAGAAGCAACCACATTATCACAACATACATCATTGCACATATTCAATTATGCACACAACAACCATTGCACCTCATCAGCTATGCAAAACCAGAATAAACCACATTTGAAGAAAATGATACTTTTTAAAATAAAATCAAGTTGTTATTGTTTTATTCGTTTCATATGGTAGAAAATTCAATTTAAGGAACAACGTCCAAAACGGCGTCTAAAACGGACTTACGGTTTGAAAGTTACACATCTTTACATTTTTCAAAGAAAACAATTATCGCTACAGCACGCGGCGCCACCCACAGTCCGCGGCGCGTAACGAATAGAAAACACGCCTTCGCGGCGCAAACACAGGTTCGCGGCGCGGAACGAGAAAATCACTACGCCTTCGCGGCGCGCACCCACCTTCGCGGCGCGAACTGGCAAAAGTCAGAGCCTTCATCGCATTTTACAGCATTACGGGATTTACCCCAAAATCCCCAAAAACCAAACCAAGTTATGTCATGAACCTCAAATACCACCATATCAGCCACATACATGTTATAACACAAATATAACACACAAAGAGGATCATTCAATCATCATAACAATCATATAATCATACAATTCATCAAATCATACAATTCCCTTCAAAATCATCCCCAAACCCCAATCCATCATATAACCAATTGACACAAACAATGCATCTAATCAGTCCTATTATCTATAATACGATAAAAGATATTAACCGGAAGAGTCCCCCCTTACCTTAGCCAAGGATCTTGATTAGCCCTCTTCCTCTTCTGTTCCTCTTTCACGTATCAGCACTTCTACTCTTCTGCTCCTCTTCCACATCTATTTTCCTTTTTTCCTCAATTCCTTATTTTTATGAAAAATAGATTTTAATTAGTAAAGGGCTTTACTAACATAGCACCCCCTCTTTACTAATACCACACTTGGCCCAATAGCTCATCTCATAATTCTTTCTAAATAATTCCACCAAAATACCGAATAATTCCAAATAATAATTTAATTACCGATTAAATTAAAATTAGAAAATATGGGGTGTTACAACTCTCCCCCACTAAAAGAGTTTTCGTCCTCGAAAACATACCTCAAGTAACCAGCTCGTATAAGAGTCCTTCACTTGACTCTCCAGATCCTAATCAACATTACCATCAGTCAATCCTCAAAAATCCATCTGACATAACCAACAGGGATCATGTTTCATACATTCAAATCTCAGTTCTTACGTCGCATTTGACTATCCAACAGTATACCACTCGCTTTATCTCCAAAAAGGTTAACAACAACAGAACATTGAGGTACAATCTATACAATACGCTCAACAAACGAGTAATACAATTACACAATCCATACTATGATCACACTGATCAACACTGCAGTAATGCATTCCATCTACCAAACATACCAACCTTAGACACACTTTTCCATCTAAGTGATAATGTAATACTTACATTTTTCATCAACCACTTCCTTCAAGAAACTCAATACTCGTATTCTTATACCATTGAATTCCAATTATCTGACTCCTCTTAAGTCACACCAGTAATTATCCAACACGTTACATTCCGCTTTTTCCGCACTACTCTGACTACTCATCACAATCATCTATACCAAATAGATTTCTGAGTTTTACCTGATTCCGACTCTCTTTACTCATTCGTTCAAGAATCATTCTTCCTCAATCAAGGTACCAATTTACCACTCAGTAATACTTACTCGCACTCAAAAACAAATTCCTGAGTTACTACATCTATTAAACATTCCGGCCATCGGAACGAGTGCACACAAGTAATTATAATCACGCTCATCAGCCTCAATATACCATCGCTTACAAAATAGCTCAACTAAGTCACGCTCTCTACTAAGAATCAAATCAACTCCGTCCTTCATAGAGTGTAATTCCTCATTATATATGGAATTTACAATATCACCTCAATAACAGCACAAAATTATTACAGCATCATATATTATCAATCCTTCGTTTTAATTTCGCCGAATACATACTCGTTAACTACGTACAACCGTAATGACATATTCATCATCTCGGAAATTATTCAAAAGAGTTATAATTCTTCGACACGACATCCTTACATCCACTGGATTCTAAATCCAACATATAGATCAATACATATTCTCTATGTAGGCTTCCAACATATTAATTCCTTACTTCCCGCGAGTAGTACTCATAACACTACTCCACATCACACTTTCGCTGCGCGACTCTGATTACCCGTATTAAGTCATCATCCACCATGTTGCACTCTTTCATATTCACTTCTTCATAAGTTCACACAACATAGTGAGTGATTATTCTCACGGCTTAGTATTCATCACATCTTAAACCATTAAGGTAACAAAACAAGCTTATCTCTTCTATATGATTCCATCTACTACCAACAAGAGATTTAGGGTGATCAAGTCCTAAATTTGTCAATATTAGTTGAAAATCATATTTAAGCATAAACCGTCGTTACTACATAATAGTGTCCATTTTCCGAGTTTGCACCCAAACTCATTAACATCTTCATAGTCCAATAATTCACTACGGTGTCCTTGTAGAATATCCTTCTGAGGCTCAAAACATCAGTTACACAAATCCAATCACTCAACCTCATTACATCGTTTTCGTCGATTCAGAATTCATCGCCTTTACCTTGGTAATTCAAAGTCAACCTATCGATCAACTCAACATTATCTTTCTGACCTTCTCTAATCTCGTTAAGAATACAACTAGTCATCTTCTAGCATACTCAATCTAACACTATTAGGATCACCTTCACATACCAACTCAAGTCTCTAAATTGTCCAATTAAATCCAACTTATTCATCCTTAGCACCGACATATTTAAAGACTTCCTACGCAACACAATAGCACAACATTCATAACTCGTGGTTTTAATCCAAATTCTATTACATCCTTCATATCAATAGGTGTTAGAAATTCTCTACAATTCTTCTTTTATACTTGTCGTTACTTTGGCATCACAAATACGACTTCAACCGTTCTAAAGTTTATTCCACCTTTACTACTAATTTACTCATTCACTAAAATCCATTGGTATTCAAATCATCTTTATGACCGAACATCTCATCAACTTATTCATCAATAACATGTTCTACTCTACGTCGTTTCAAACAATCGCGGTAGTAGGCATTCTTATTCAACAAGTTTCACGCTTCTATAACCGACTTCAGAACCTCTCCTCATAGGGTCACTCTACCGTATTTATAACTCTTCCATAAATTAGAACACAATCCCTCCTCCTCGTAGGTTCAAACGGCACATTAATCCGACACTCGGAACCCAAGATATGAATTTTCCAATCATTGTCCGAAAATGCAACACTGACATCATGCAGCGACACTCTATACGATATATCCAAAACTCCTCAATTGGTAAATTCAATTCTTAAAATTAATTCTCAAAAAAACCTTCCAAGTATTCCTTCGATCCATTCAACACTGACACTGACATCCCGTGCAGTACCAATAAACAAGTCTAGTTATAAGAGCAAGAGTAACCGTAACTTCGCCTCCTTCCAACGTCATCCTGTCACAATTAATTATGTTACAGCTGCTGCAACCATTTTTATAACAAAGTTCATCTCGTTAGCTTTCCGACGCTTCAAACGGAACTCAAATCGGATGTCCAGAACTCTAGTTATGAATTTTCGAAGTTCTGCAGCTATTCAGCAATTTTCCTGCGTTTTTCTTACGAAAATCTCACTCCAAAACTCATTCTCTTCAACTCGATTACATTCCAAACAACCCCTCATCATATCTCTTTACTCCCAAACATTCTTATAACTTGAGCAACACTTCCCATCGCCGAAGCGCAATTTCTGAAACATTACTACATCAATCCTCTTCGCAAACTTGCAGCTGAACCTCTTCTGAGTCGTAAGGCTACTCAACTGACAGCTTCGCAGCACACCAGCAGAGCTGACACATTGCAACTTTCCAATTTCCTTCTCTTACAATAACTGTCAATATCCTCTAATCATCTTCCTTCAAGATGTTCCAACTCAATTACAAGTCAAGTCTTGATTCCAAATCGCCTTCAATTCGGAAAACAACAAACTCCAACAACGCTCGCACTGTTGCCAACAACAGCCTACTGAATCAATCTTCTTACAACTGAAACATAACCGAGAAGCGAAGCTTCTCCCCCACTTGTTTCAATCCAACACCTGCAACAAACAACCAAGTACCGACAGTGATTCACTCACATGTCGCGTACCAAGGAATAAAATGCCGACAATATACAACTGTCGCGCAACTCAACTGACTCAACAATTGGCCGGACGGACCGACCTGCTCTGATACCACTATTGTAACACCCTTCTAAACCCCGCGGAAATTAATAAAATAATTCAGAGTAAAACATGAAAACAAGGGTGCCACAATTCAATTTAAAACAAATTATCATAAATCAATTGTCATGCTTCACTTAGGGGAAAATCATACATTTAACAAAATCATGTTTCTATACAGCGGAACATTAATCAACAGATAAGCATAACATCATCTATGCAATATCTCACAAAATTACTCCAATAACAACAACATAGAGTATCATCATCAAATCTAAGCTAGCGTTCCCCCAGTGTTACAATATCAGAGCATGACACCGACGCTATACTAAACAAACTGGCTCATGAGCTAATCCTCACCGAGCCAAAAGCCGCTACTCGCCAATCTGAAATCATCAAAGTAAGGGTGAGTCTCATTCACAATTAACAAATGTTATCGAATCATAAACAATAACACATCATAGTCACATTATTCATCCAACTTCATTATTTTCAGATTGTTAGGAAGTACTCATCAACACACAACAACAAATAGAATACATTACCAAGAGGCAACACCATAATTCATCCAAACAAATCATAACCATTACAAAATCATCACATATTATAACATTGGACAATCTTCCATTCATCTTATAATAACACAAGTAACCTAATGCAGATGCAACTATATGCATGTGGTACCAAAATCTGGGATAACCCAACTCACCGATCCACCATCGTCAAGGATACGGCAACACCCACTCACTAATTCCACACAATGGGAATTAGCTACCACTGATCCACCATCGTCAAGGACCAGCCACATAATGATTATGAATGCATGTATCAACCATAACATGCTCATCACCCACATAAATCAACCAAATGTCATAATCATCAACCACCACAATAATCAATAGCCATACACGGTTATGCTATTTCTCAACCATAATAAAATACATATTTTACATCAACAATATATGTATAACAAACACCAATTACAACCACAACATCATAACAGGTAAATCATTCATCATACAGTGCAACAACAATAACACCCCTCCCAATCGTGTACCAAGTACAACAAAGCAACTCATCAACGACATAGTATTTACCTCATCATTCATCAAACACATGATAACCATATTTACCATGAACAACACCCATTTGCACAATTAACAGAAGCAACCACATTATCACAACATACATCATTGCACATATTCAATTATGCACACAACAACCATTGCACCTCATCAGCTATGCAAAACCAGAATAAACCACATTTGAAGAAAATGATACTTTTTAAAATAAAATCAAGTTGTTATTGTTTTATTCGTTTCATATGGTAGAAAATTCAATTTAAGGAACAACGTCCAAAACGGCGTCTAAAACGGACTTACGGTTTGAAAGTTACACATCTTTACATTTTTCAAAGAAAACAATTATCGCTACAGCACGCGGCGCCACCCACAGTCCGCGGCGCGTAACGAATAGAAAACACGCCTTCGCGGCGCAAACACAGGTTCGCAGCGCGGAACGAGAAAATCACTACGCCTTCGCGGCGCGCACCCACCTTCGCGGCGCGAACTGGCAAAAGTCAGAGCCTTCATCGCATTTTACAGCATTACGGGATTTACCCCAAAATCCCCAAAAACCAAACCAAGTTATGTCATGAACCTCAAATACCACCATATCAGCCACATACATGTTATAACACAAATATAACACACAAAGAGGATCATTCAATCATCATAACAATCATATAATCATACAATTCATCAAATCATACAATTCCCTTCAAAATCATCCCCAAACCCCAATCCATCATATAACCAATTGACACAAACAATGCATCTAATCAGTCCTATTATCTATAATACGATAAAAGATATTAACCGGAAGAGTCCCCCCTTACCTTAGCCAAGGATCTTGATTAGCCCTCTTCCTCTTCTGTTCCTCTTTCACGTATCAGCACTTCTACTCTTCTGCTCCTCTTCCACATCTATTTTCCTTTTTTCCTCAATTCCTTATTTTTATGAAAAATAGATTTTAATTAGTAAAGGGCTTTACTAACATAGCACCCCCTCTTTACTAATACCACACTTGGCCCAATAGCTCATCTCATAATTCTTTCTAAATAATTCCACCAAAATACCGAATAATTCCAAATAATAATTTAATTACCGATTAAATTAAAATTAGAAAATATGGGGTGTTACAACTCTCCCCCACTAAAAGAGTTTTCGTCCTCGAAAACATACCTCAAGTAACCAGCTCGTATAAGAGTCCTTCACTTGACTCTCCAGATCCTAATCAACATTACCATCAGTCAATCCTCAAAAATCCATCTGACATAACCAACAGGGATCATGTTTCATACATTCAAATCTCAGTTCTTACGTCGCATTTGACTATCCAACAGTATACCACTCGCTTTATCTCCAAAAAGGTTAACAACAACAGAACATTGAGGTACAATCTATACAATACGCTCAACAAACGAGTAATACAATTACACAATCCATACTATGATCACACTGATCAACACTGCAGTAATGCATTCCATCTACCAAACATACCAACCTTAGACACACTTTTCCATCTAAGTGATAATGTAATACTTACATTTTTCATCAACCACTTCCTTCAAGAAACTCAATACTCGTATTCTTATACCACTGAATTCCAATTATCTGACTCCTCTTAAGTCACACCAGTAATTATCCAACACGTTACATTCCGCTTTTTCCGCACTACTCTGACTACTCATCACAATCATCTATACCAAATAGATTTCTGAGTTTTACCTGATTCCGACTCTCTTTACTCATTCGTTCAAGAATCATTCTTCCTCAATCAAGGTACCAATTTACCACTCAGTAATACTTACTCGCACTCAAAAACAAATTCCTGAGTTACTACATCTATTAAACATTCCGGCCATCGGAACGAGTGCACACAAGTAATTATAATCACGCTCATCAGCCTCAATATACCATCGCTTACAAAATAGCTCAACTAAGTCACGCTCTCTACTAAGAATCAAATCAACTCCGTCCTTCATAGAGTGTAATTCCTCATTATATATGGAATTTACAATATCACCTCAATAACAGCACAAAATTATTACAGCATCATATATTATCAATCCTTCGTTTTAATTTCGCCGAATACATACTCGTTAACTACGTACAACCGTAATGACATATTCATCATCTCGGAAATTATTCAAAAGAGTTATAATTCTTCGACACGACATCCTTACATCCACTGGATTCTAAATCCAACATATAGATCAATACATATTCTCTATGTAGGCTTCCAACATATTAATTCCTTACTTCCCGCGAGTAGTACTCATAACACTACTCCACATCACACTTTCGCTGCGCGACTCTGATTACCCGTATTAAGTCATCATCCACCATGTTGCACTCTTTCATATTCACTTCTTCATAAGTTCACACAACATAGTGAGTGATTATTCTCACGGCTTAGTATTCATCACATCTTAAACCATTAAGGTAACAAAACAAGCTTATCTCTTCTATATGATTCCATCTACTACCAACAAGAGATTTAGGGTGATCAAGTCCTAAATTTGTCAATATTAGTTGAAAATCATATTTAAGCATAAACCGTCGTTACTACATAATAGTGTCCATTTTCCGAGTTTGCACCCAAACTCATTAACATCTTCATAGTCCAATAATTCACTACGGTGTCCTTGTAGAATATCCTTCTGAGGCTCAAAACATCAGTTACACAAATCCAATCACTCAACCTCATTACATCGTTTTCGTCGATTCAGAATTCATCGCCTTTACCTTGGTAATTCAAAGTCAACCTATCGATCAACTCAACATTATCTTTCTGACCTTCTCTAATCTCGTTAAGAATACAACTAGTCATCTTCTAGCATACTCAATCTAACACTATTAGGATCACCTTCACATACCAACTCAAGTCTCTAAATTGTCCAATTAAATCCAACTTATTCATCCTTAGCACCGACATATTTAAAGACTTCCTACGCAACACAATAGCACAACATTCATAACTCGTGGTTTTAATCCAAATTCTATTACATCCTTCATATCAATAGGTGTTAGAAATTCTCTACAATTCTTCTTTTATACTTGTCGTTACTTTGGCATCACAAATACGACTTCAACCGTTCTAAAGTTTATTCCACCTTTACTACTAATTTACTCATTCACTAAAATCCATTGGTATTCAAATCATCTTTATGACCGAACATCTCATCAACTTATTCATCAACAACATGTTCTACTCTACGTCGTTTCAAACAATCGCGGTAGTAGGCATTCTTATTCAACAAGTTTCACGCTTCTATAACCGACTTCAGAACCTCTCCTCATAGGGTCACTCTACCGTATTTATAACTCTTCCATAAATTATAACACAATCCCTCCTCCTCGTAGGTTCAAACGGCACATTAATCCGACACTCGGAACCCAAGATATGAATTTTCCAATCATTGTCCGAAAATGCAACACTGACATCATGCAGCGACACTCTATACGATATATCCAAAACTCCTCAATTGGTAAATTCAATTCTTAAAATTAATTCTCAAAAAAACCTTCCAAGTATTCCTTCGATCCATTCAACACTGACACTGACATCCCGTGCAGTACCAATAAACAAGTCTAGTTATAAGAGCAAGAGTAACCGTAACTTCGCCTCCTTCCAACGTCATCCTGTCACAATTAATTATGTTACAGCTGCTGCAACCATTTTTATAACAAAGTTCATCTCGTTAGCTTTCCGACGCTTCAAACGGAACTCAAATCGGATGTCCAGAACTCTAGTTATGAATTTTCGAAGTTCTGCAGCTATTCAGCAATTTTCCTGCGTTTTTCTTACGAAAATCTCACTCCAAAACTCATTCTCTTCAACTCGATTACATTCCAAACAACCCCTCATCATATCTCTTTACTCCCAAACATTCTTATAACTTGAGCAACACTTCCCATCGCCGAAGCGCAATTTCTGAAACATTACTACATCAATCCTCTTCGCAAACTTGCAGCTGAACCTCTTCTGAGTCGTAAGGCTACTCAACTGACAGCTTCGCAGCACACCAGCAGAGCTGACACATTGCAACTTTCCAATTTCCTTCTCTTACAATAACTGTCAATATCCTCTAATCATCTTCCTTCAAGATGTTCCAACTCAATTACAAGTCAAGTCTTGATTCCAAATCGCCTTCAATTCGGAAAACAACAAACTCCAACAACGCTCGCACTGTTGCCAACAACAGCCTACTGAATCAATCTTCTTACAACTGAAACATAACCGAGAAGCGAAGCTTCTCCCCCACTTGTTTCAATCCAACACCTGCAACAAACAACCAAGTACCGACAGTGATTCACTCACATGTCGCGTACCAAGGAATAAAATGCCGACAATATACAACTGTCGCGCAACTCAACTGACTCAACAATTGGCCGGACGGACCGACCTGCTCTGATACCACTATTGTAACACCCTTCTAAACCCCGCGGAAATTAATAAAATAATTCAGAGTAAAACATGAAAACAAGGGTGCCACAATTCAATTTAAAACAAATTATCATAAATCAATTGTCATGCTTCACTTAGGGGAAAATCATACATTTAACAAAATCATGTTTCTATACAGCGGAACATTAATCAACAGATAAGCATAACATCATCTATGCAATATCTCACAAAATTACTCCAATAACAACAACATAGAGTATCATCATCAAATCTAAGCTAGCGTTCCCCCAGTGTTACAATATCAGAGCATGACACCGACGCTATACTAAACAAACTGGCTCATGAGCTAATCCTCACCGAGCCAAAAGCCGCTACTCGCCAATCTGAAATCATCAAAGTAAGGGTGAGTCTCATTCACAATTAACAAATGTTATCGAATCATAAACAATAACACATCATAGTCACATTATTCATCCAACTTCATTATTTTCAGATTGTTAGGAAGTACTCATCAACACACAACAACAAATAGAATACATTACCAAGAGGCAACACCATAATTCATCCAAACAAATCATAACCATTACAAAATCATCACATATTATAACATTGGACAATCTTCCATTCATGTTATAATAACACAAGTAACCTAATGCAGATGCAACTATATGCATGTGGTACCAAAATCTGGGATAACCCAACTCACCGATCCACCATCGTCAAGGATACGGCAACACCCACTCACTAATTCCACACAATGGGAATTAGCTACCACTGATCCACCATCGTGAAGGACCAGCCACATAATGATTATGAATGCATGTATCAACCATAACATGCTCATCACCCACATAAATCAACCAAATGTCATAATCATCAACCACCACAATAATCAATAGCCATACACGGTTATGCTATTTCTCAACCATAATAAAATACATATTTTACATCAACAATATATGTATAACAAACACCAATTACAACCACAACATCATAACAGGTAAATCATTCATCATACAGTGCAACAACAATAACACCCCTCCCAATCGTGTACCAAGTACAACAAAGCAACTCATCAACGACATAGTATTTACCTCATCATTCATCAAACACATGATAACCATATTTACCATGAACAACACCCATTTGCACAATTAACAGAAGCAACCACATTATCACAACATACATCATTGCACATATTCAATTATGCACACAACAACCATTGCACCTCATCAGCTATGCAAAACCAGAATAAACCACATTTGAAGAAAATGATACTTTTTAAAATAAAATCAAGTTGTTATTGTTTTATTCGTTTCATATGGTAGAAAATTCAATTTAAGGAACAACGTCCAAAACGGCGTCTAAAACGGACTTACGGTTTGAAAGTTACACATCTTTACATTTTTCAAAGAAAACAATTATCGCTACAGCACGCGGCGCCACCCACAGTCCGCGGCGCGTAACGAATAGAAAACACGCCTTCGCGGCGCAAACACAGGTTCGCGGCGCGGAACGAGAAAATCACTACGCCTTCGCGGCGCGCACCCACTTTCGCGGCGCGAACTGGCAAAAGTCAGAGCCTTCATCGCATTTTACAGCATTACGGGATTTACCCCAAAATCCCCAAAAACCAAACCAAGTTATGTCATGAACCTCAAATACCACCATATCAGCCACATACATGTTATAACACAAATATAACACACAAAGAGGATCATTCAATCATCATAACAATCATATAATCATACAATTCATCAAATCATACAATTCCCCTCAAAATCATCCCCAAACCCCAATCCATCATATAACCAATTGACACAAACAATGGATCTAATCAGTCCTATTATCTATAATACGATAAAAGATATTAACCGGAAGAGTCCCCCCTTACCTTAGCCAAGGATCTTGATTAGCCCTCTTCCTCTTCTGTTCCTCTTTCACGTATCAGCACTTCTACTCTTCTGCTCCTCTTCCACATCTATTTTCCTTTTTTCCTCAATTCCTTATTTTTATGAAAAATAGATTTTAATTAGTAAAGGGCTTTACTAACATAGCACCCCCTCTTTACTAATACCACACTTGGCCCAATAGCTCATCTCATAATTCTTTCTAAATAATTCCACCAAAATACCGAATAATTCCAAATAATAATTTAATTTCCGATTAAATTAAAATTAGAAAATATGGGGTGTTACAGCTCCTATTTAAGTTTCTTCAACCTGAGATATGAAGATTGAAAATCTTCGTTTTGATAGGGTGGAAGAGACTTAAATATCAGAAGACGCAAATTTTGGACCTAAGATACCAAAATTACGAATGATGCAAGGATATCTTTACCGAGGGAATATCAAGAACTGACTCCGCTGGGGAAAAGAGATCGGGAAGGATTCCTCAATCCGTTTTAGGAAGAGAATCCGTTTTTTGGGAAAGCAAGTGTATGCTTCACCGGGGAATGATAGCTTTGTAAGAAAAGCTTACCTATCGACATTATTGACTATCAGCATGGGGATAAACTTGTTTAATAATGCGAAGGTGAAAGGTATGAAACTGTATTACTGACTATCAGCATGGCGATAGACTTGACATGGTAAAAAGAGTTTCAAAGGTTCGGTTAATATTACCGACTATCAGCATGGTGATAGACATGTTTAATAATATAACCAGAACAAAAAGGTTACCGACTACCAGCCTCGTGATAGCGGTTTTGAAGACATGATCAATTATCAGCCAAGTGATAAAATGATTCTGGAGACTTTGCTAGGGAAATTACTGGTTATTCAGCCTTGTGAACAGTAATAAGGCCCTGATTGTCAAATGGTCTTCATGATTGATTTCCTTAAGAGGAAAAAGCTTCTGAAAGAGACATAAGCTGCTCGGATGATGAGGCTATTGCTTATTGTCTGTTTTTCACGACTCTGTTTGAGGAATCAGAATTTGAATTTTTTTGTAAAAACAAGGTTCTAATGAATTGGAAAGAAACAGTCAAACAAGACTTTTTACCCAATGAGGAATGAACTCGAATGGGTATTTTCTCCTTCGTTTTGAGAGGAGAAACTAAAGAAACCTTCTTCCACGAGGAATGATCTCAGTGGGGAACTGGAGAAAGGATGCTCTTTTTGCTTATGGGTGACAACCTACTTGGAGAGATGACACGCCCGTACTTCTTTTTTTTTTTTGAGGATAGATATATCCTAAACAAGTGATTTTAAAGCAAACATTGAAAAATGCAAGAATGCATAAATGATGCAAATGTGTATGAATGATGAATGTCATGAATGTAGCATGCATGCTGACAATACTGACAGACAGAGAAGCATGTACTGGAGAAGGACCGACGTTGAAATACAACCAGATATTTGGCGAATGTTCTTCAACACGGTGTAGATGACACAGGTGATGAATGATGCTGCGTGCTTTAGACTTCGCTGGGGAAGGTAAGCATCTTTTCTTATTGAGATGGAAGAACTTCTTCACTGGAGATGAAAGAACTTCTTTACTGGGGATAGAAGAGCTTCTTGACTGGGGATAGAAGAGCTTCTTTACCTCGAGGGGTAATTGCTTCAGGAATTCTTTTCTGAGACCAGAATACCGTTGTCTCAACAATTTTCAGGGAGAATCCTTTTGTTCATCTTACGGAGACAACTGCTGATGTTCCTTCCGTTGTTCACAACTCAAAGGAAAGTTTCGCTTTTATTTTGAAAAAAAAGAAAAGTGAAGTAAATTCATTTAAAACTTATTTTTTCTTTTTTTCTTTCAAAAGTGAATAACACAATTAAAGCGTCATTTTGCAAGATGAAAGAAATTAAAGATTGCATACAAATGGGCACAAGGCTCAAATTTATTTAATAGGATGGTAATCAGCTAAAGGCGTGATTCCATGGAGTATTTACAAAAGTTGGAAATGGTAATTATGCGGAAAAGGCTACATTGAAAGCAATAACCACTATTCACCCTAACAACTTTGAGTTCCAACTGTGCTTGTTGCTTCAGATTGGCGATGATTTGATTGAAGATCCTTTGATGAAAAAGACTCTTCAGGTGACGAAGTACGAACTGATGCAGTTACTTTGTCATGAATCCCTAATTTTTGCCTAGATTGCCCTTTCAGGTTTTCAATCTACCAGGATGATTTTTTTCTGTTTATTGTCTCTAATTTTTGCCTGGACCGCCCTTTCGGGTTTTCAGTCCACCGAGACGCTCATTTTTGCCTAAGTCGCCCTTTGCGGGTTTTCGACTTACCGAGCTGTTCTTTTGTATTTTTTTTAGACAAAGTATTTCTTGACTGCATCAGCATTCACAGGATATGGGAGTTCATCACCATCCATGGTTGCAAGAGTCATGGCGCCGCCAGAAAATGTTCTTTTGACAACATACGGACCTTCGTAATTAGGAGACCATTTGCCCCTAGAGTCTGGTTGAAAAGACAAGATCTTTTTAAGCACGAGGTCACCTTCTCGAAATTCACGAGGTCGAACCTTTTTGTTGAAGGCTTGTTTCATCCCTGCTTGGTATAACTGTCCATGGTATAGAGCAGTCATACGTTTTTCTTCGATTAAGTTCAACTGATCGTATCTGCTTTGACACCATTCAGCCTCTGATAACTTAGTTTCCATGAGGACTCTCATTGATGGGATTTCAACTTCTACGGGGAGCACAACTTCCATGCCGTATACTAGAGAAAAGGGAGTTGCCCCTGTTGAAGTACGCACTGAAGTACGGTATCCATGTAGAGCAAATGGCAGCATTTCATGCCAGTCTTTGTAAGTGACGACCATTTTCTGGATGATCTTCTTAATGTTCTTGTTGGCGGCTTCAACAGCGCCGTTCATTTTTGGTCTATAAGGAGAAGAGTTATGATGCTCAATCTTGAATTCCTCACACAGTTCTTTCATCATTTTGTTATTCAAGTTCGAACCATTGTCAGTAATGATCTTGCTGGGAACACCATATCGGCAAATGATGTTATTCTTGATAAACCTTACAACCACTTGTCTTGTAACATTGGCGTAAGATACTGCTTCGACCCATTTGGTGAAGTAATCAATTGCCACCAGGATGAAACGATGACCGTTTGAAGCTTTTGGTTCGATCATCCCAATCATGTCGATACCCCACATGGAAAAAGGCCATGGAGATGATAGAACGTTGAGTAGAGTCGGTGGCACATGGATCTTATCTGCGTAGATCTGGCACTTGTGACATCTCTTCACGTGTTTATAACAATCAGATTCCATTGTCAACCAATAGTATCCTGCTCTTAAGATCTTCTTGGACATTGCATGCCCATTTGAATGAGTTCCAAAGGACCCTTCATGCACTTCATGCATTAACATGTCTGCTTCGTGTCTGTCCACGCATCTGAGCAAAACCATGTCGAAGTTTCTTTTGTATAGCACATCTCCGTTCAGGAAGAAACTGCCAGAAAGCCTCCTTAGAGTTTTCTTATCTTTGTTTGATGCCCCAAGTGGGTACTCTTGAGTTTGAAGGAAGCGTTTGATGTCGTGGAACCACGGTTTATCATCGATGACTGCTTCTGTTGCAAACACATAGGCGGGCCTTTCAAGGCGCGTGATTCTGACTGTAGGCATATCGTTCCAATGATTGACTTTGAACATGGAAGATAGAGTAGCCAAGGCGTCTGCCATTCGATTATGATCTCGAGGTATATGATGCAATTCAACCTTGTTGAAGAAAGTCAATAGACGTCTTGCATAATCTCTGTAAGGAATCTAGCCAGGGTGGTAAGTTTCCCACTTGTCTTTGATTTGGTTGATCACAAGGGCTGAATCTCCATATATGTCTAGGATCTTGATCCTTAAGTCAATGGCTTCTTCGAGACCCATGATACAAGCTTCGTATTCTGCAATGTTGTTGGTGCACTCAAATAGCAGTCTGGAAGAGAATGGGATATGAGCACCCTTGGGAGTGATGATAACTGCCCCAATTCCATTGCCAAAAGCGTTTACTGCTCCAACAAAAATTAGGCCCCATCTTGATCCAGGATCAGGACCTTCTTCAGGTAACGGTTCGTCACAATCTTTCATCTTCAAGTACATGACATCTTCGTCAGGAAAGTCAAACTTGAGAGATTGATATTCATTAATTGGTTGATGCGCCAAATGATCGGCGAGAATGCTTCCTTTGACTGCTTTTTGAGCACGGTATTCAATGTCATATTCGGATAACAGCATTTGCCATCGGGCAATCCTTCCTGTTAATGCTGGCTTTTCAAAGACGTATTTGATCGGATCCATTGTGGAGATTAACCAAGTAGTATTGTTGATCATGTACTGGCGGAGACGTTTTGAAGCCCAAGCCAAAGCACAACATGTTTTTTCGAGCATGGAGTAACGAGACTCACAATCTGTGAATTTCTTACTCAGATAATAGATGGCATGCTCCTTCTTACCGGTTTCATCTTGCTGTCCAAGAATACAACCTATGGATTCTTCCAACATGGTAAGGTACATGATTAATGGTCTTCCTTCAACCGGAGGAATCAATATTGGTGGTTCTAACAGGTATTCCTTGATACTGTCGAACGCTTTCTGGCAATCTTCAGTCCATACAACCCCTTGATCTTTGCGGAGAAGCTTGAAAATTGGCTCACAAGTAGCAGTCATTTGAGAGATAAACCTGGAGATATAGTTCAATCGTTCGAGAAATCCTCTTACTTGCTTTTCAGTTTTTGGTGCAGGCATCTCTTGAATAGCTCTGACTTTGTCGGGATCTACTTTGATACCTCTTTGGCTGACAATGAAACCCAAGAGTTTTCAAGATCTAACCCCAAAAGTACATTTGTTAGGATTCAAGCGAAGCTGATATTTCCTTAGTCGTTGAAACAACTTCAAAAGGTATTCAATATGTTCTTCTTCTGTACTGGACTTGGCTATCATGTCGTCCACATAAACTTCAATTTCTTTATGCATCATGTCATGAAAAAGAGTAGTCATTGCCCTTTGGTAAGTTGCGCCTGCATTCTTTAATCCAAACGGCATCACTTTGTAGCAAAAGGTACCCCATGGGGTGATGAAAGATGTCTTCTCCATGTCTTCGGGAGCCATCTTGATCTGATTATAACCGGAGAACCCGTCCATGAAGGAAAAGACATTGAATTTAGCGGTGTTATCAACCAGCATGTCGATATGTGGTAGTGGAAAGTCATCTTTTGGACTGGCCTTATTCAAGTCACGATAGTCAACACACATTCTGACTTTGCCATCTTTCTTCGGAACTGGCACTATGTTGGCCAACCATTGAGGATACTCTGAGGTGACAAGAAAACCTGCGTCGAGTTGCTTTTGAACTTCTATTTTGATCTTGTTAGCCATATCAGGGTGAGTCCTTCGCAATTTCTGCTTGACTGGCGGACATTCTGGCTTCAATGGCAAGTAATGCTGAACAATATTGGTATCCAACCCAGGCATGTCTTGGTAGGACCAAGCAAACACGTCAACATATTCTTTGAGAAGGTCTGTCAACTTACTCTTGATATCAGTATCAAGCAGCGATCCAATGGTCACTTCTTTTTTGTCTTCTTCAGAACCCAAATTGATCTTTTCTAAAGGCTCTTTGTGAGGCAGAATGGCTCTTTCCTCGTGCTTAAGTAATCGAGAGATCTCGTCCGGAATCTCTTCTTCTTCCTCTTCTTCGGCTTCGAACACAGGAAACTCAAAGTTGGGAGAGGGCATAGGGTTATTGCATTCAATGGGTTTATCAATAGTTAATCTGCACATATAATTTATATTTATTTCAGAAAATTTATGAATGCAAGAGTGTATGTAGATTATTGAAAAAGTTTTTTTTTTGGTTTTTTAGGATTACCATTTCCAGAGAAAAGCAAAAATAAAACATATAATGTAGGGAATTCAAAATGACACTTTATTTATGATTCATTTTTGAAACAAAGCCCTAAACACAAACTCATTTGTCTTGGGCGGGACAAAGAGGGAAACTTTTAAAACAAAGCCCTATACACAAAGTTATTTGGGCGGAACATTTAAAAGCAAAGCCCTATAAAACATCTCTCTGCTTTGGGCCAGGCAGGAGGTCAAAATAACAGCGAGGTGATTACTTTGAGCGGCAAACAACATTCAGAACGTCGACAGCTTTCCAGTAGCAACGAACTCCTCTGTGTATTATGTATTCAGGAAAATTTTCCTCAGAATTATCTTCAGTATTGACATCGACCGCTGGTCGAGCAGGATTTGAAGGTCCTGGTTTGTCACCCTTGTTCTTTGTAGAGTTGAAACGGTCTTCTTCTACTTCTTGAAGAGTATAAGATGAGTCACAATCTTCAGGATCTTCAGGATGTAATTCCCAATCTTCAGGATGAAAAGACTCATTGTCAGAGACACTTTCCAAGTCAACTGCGGGACCATCTTCCCCTTCATCTTCAAAAATGGCATTTATGTGATAATAACCATCTTCAGGATTATAAATCTTGGTAGATGCGTTAAAGCCGAAATCTTCAGTAATTTCAGGCTGCTGTGAAAATTGAGAGCATTGGTAAGCCTCTTCTGATTGACTGTTATATTCAAAGGAATCTCCCCATCCAGTTGGTTGGATGTCTTCAATCGCAATCTTTGAACTTCCAGGTGCAGTATATTTCACCATATAATCATATTTGCCACTTGGTTGTCCCATGGTGTCCCAGACCTCTGCAGGAACAGGCGCAGTTTCTTTGGCACTAGATTTCTCTGAAGGAGGATAGAACGGTGCATACGGTTCTTCCTGAGATATGTATCCCGAGTCATTGAGATAACATTTCCATTCTTCTTCAGTATCGGAGAGACCTTCTTTGATGCATTCTTCGATAAGGACATTAACCTCTTGAGGAATCGGGTTAAGGAATCCTCCACTATGGAACGTTTCTTTGATCGGACGAAGGGTTTCATCCTTCTTGGTGCAGTTTGAGAACGTTGGTGAACATCCAAGTCCTGCTCTAGTTTCGTTCTTGGTCGGGATCACAACTTGCCCCCAGCCGGTGGTAGTTCCATCTTTCACTACTTTTACTGCCTCTTTGTAAGAAGAGATCGACGCGTTCTTTTTGGAAGATTCGTCTTCTAAAGAGAGACCTTGGAACTGAGTTCCTTCCACATCATCAGCACTTATGAAAGAGAAATTGGATAAATGGCTCACCATCAAGGCTTGCTCTCCACTTATTGTTACCAATTTTCCATTTGTTACAAATTTTAACTTTTGATGGAGCGTAGAAGTTACTGCCCCTGCTTCATGGATCCATGGTCGTCCTAACAGACAGCTATAAGCAGCTTGAATATCCATGACCTGGAAGATGATTTGAAATGTACGTGGACCAATTGTCATGGGAAGGTTGACTTCGCCGATAACAGATTTTCGCGATCCATCAAATGCTTTGACTACTACACCACTGAACTTCATAGGCATTCCTTGGTAAGATAAACGAGCAAGAGTCGTCTTTGGCATCACATTTAAGGAAGATCCGGTGTCTACCAGCACGTTGGACAAAGAGTCTGACTGACAGTTCATAGAAATGTGCAAAGCAAGATTGTGATTTCTACCCTCCTCGGGAAGTTCTTCATCACAGAAGCTTAAATTGTTTCAAGCTGTTATGTTGGCTATTATCCCATCAAAATGGTCAACAGTCACATCATAATCTACAAAAGCTTGATCTAATACTCTCATCAGGGCTTCCCTATGGGCTTCTGAATTCAACAGCAATGAAAGTATTGAGATCTTTGAAGGAGTCTGCATGAGCTGATCCACAATCTTGTATTCACTTCTTTTGATAAGCTTCAAAATTTCATCAAAGTCAGGATTGACATTGGTTCCACTGGATTGGCTAACATCAGTGCTTGTATTACTGACAGGAGTTATCTCAGGATTCCCCATTGGTGTATTGACAGGATTTTGCCCGGTTGCAGGAGCAACGGGTTGCTTTGGAGGTAGTGGAGTATACACACGTCCACTTCTTGTTACTCGACTCACATCGACGATATTCACGACAGATGAAAGAGTAGGTAAAGGAACTTCTTGTCCATTCTTTATCGTTGTTGCATTGTAGTTGTAAGGAACTGCCTTATCAGAGTCATAGAGAACAGGTCCAGGTAGACAAATGATCAAAGGAACAACAGGAACCCTTGGTTTGTTGTAGGTAACTTCTATGCGCTCAGGCATGTTGAAATGAGGAACGATGACGTTAACTTTAGGCATTTCCGAGTTGATATCTGAGACTAAAAGCTCATGCGGATAACATCCTATCATGTTAACTTCATCTTCATTCCTATTTCTGTAGATCTGAATAGTACCATTATCTAGCAAAACTTGAAGATCTCTTCTCACAATCGAACATCCATGAGGATCTACACAACATATGCTACAGGAACCGTAGTGATGCTGGCGAAAATTCTGCCCTTGACAGAGAGTGGCGTGCATTTGTACCAAATCTGCTCTTGAGAAGTTGATATTATAGACTCGATATGGACCAGGACATCCATACACCATGTTTACAACACGCCCTCCATGATTGGGCAGCGGATTTGCTTGCACATTTGGATTAAAATTTCTGAAAGAGAGGAGATTAGATCTAACCAACCTCTGAACTTCATATTTCAAAGCTATGCAATGCTCAAGATCATGGCCAGGTGCTCCTTGATGATAAGGGCATGAGACCTCAGCTTTGTACCACCATGGAAGTTTCTCAGGTACTGGTGGTGGTGCTTTAGTTTGAACAAGACCTCTTTCAATCAAAGCAGGGTACAACTCTGTGTAGGTCATTGGAATCGGATCAAACTGTGGAGCTCTTTGTACACGATTCTGATTATTGTTAAACTGTTGAGCCTGTTGTCGAGGCTGTTGTTGTTGAAATTGCAGGGTAAATCCTGGATTTGGTGCTGTGTTAACGGCTGGCGCGATAGTAGCAACCTGTTGTCGACGGTTGACGTTTCCTCTTGGCTTTCCTTGGGACACCATGTCAACACTTTGTTCTTTCTTCTTTTGGAAACCACTTCCAAACTTTTTGGTTCTGCTTGAAGATCCACCTTCTTTAGTTAGACGTCCGGTTCGGACTCCTTCTTCTAGACGCATCCCCATGTTTACCATTTCGGTGAAATCACTTGGAGCACTAGCAATCATGCGTTCATAATAAAACGGGCCAAGAGTATTCAAGAAGATCTTTGTCATCTCTTTCTCTTTTAACGGTGGATTAATCTGAGCAGCAGTTTCTCTCCATCGTTGGGCATACTCTTTGAAAGCTTCATGATCTTTCTGTGCCATGGATCGAAGCTGATCTCTGTTTGGAGCCATATCCGAATTGTATTTGTATTGTCAGACAAAGGCCTCACCTAGGTCGTTGAAAGTTCGAATGTTAGTGCTATCCAATCCTGTGTACCACTTCAGTGCGGCACCAGTCAAACTGTCTTGAAAGTATTGGATGAGCAATTGATGATTATCTGCATAAGTAGACATCTTCCGGGCAAACATCACGAGATGGCTTTGTGGACAAGAACTACCTTTGTATTTTTCAAAGTCAGGGACCTTGAATTTAGCTGGTATTTGTACACTGGGAACCAAACATAGTTCATGGGCATTCTTTCCAAACAAATCTTTCCCACGAATAGCTTTAACTTCTAGCTGTATCTTGTTGAATTGTTCTTAGAGATCTTCCACAAGATTATGCTGATTTGTGCTATCACCTTGATCATGATAAATCTCATTGCCTTCATAAGGAACAGTGTGAACCGTAGGGGTCGGAACTGTCATAGTGGGTTGAGAAAGTGCCATAGTAATCTGGGAAAAAGTTACCCCTGAATGTGGAATAAACGCCGAACCTTGCGTAGCAGGCGCTTCAGTTGTGGTTGTTTGAACCACAGAGAAATTATGGCGGAAACCTGCACCAAAGCTGAAAGGCGTGCCCCAACCTTCTGGCATAGAGAATGATGGAATGTTGAATGCAACTGTAGAGACTGGAGTAGTGACTTCAGATGTTACCGTTGCTTGACTGTTGGGTGGCGGCGGCTGATTCTGTGCGGCCATTAGGGAGTCAACCAGAGTAGTGAGACTTTCCAATTTTTCCTGAAGGGTGGTCACTGTACCACGGAGCTCAATATTCTCTTGTTCAGAGTGTTCCATTACTCTTCTTCTGCTTGAACGAGTATTGTATCTGTGATCTGATTGCGAGCGCGGTCGAGAAACTTTGAGACGCGACAGCTTGACGATCTAATGGAGAAAGATCCAAAAGATGAGACTCTATACAACAGACTCGATATGCAGAATGATGTATGCAAAAAGAAATTTATGATTTTTCCAAACATTTTAAAGATTATTTTCTTGCAAACATTTGATCACAAACTATTCTTTTTTGAAATAATGGGAAATGTTACAACATTGGAGCATAGCTCCTTACAGAAGCAAATGATAAATAAAGCTAAACAATCCTAAACATCTTCATCAGATGAAGAACCAAATGCGTTGTGCAGCTTGAGCTTCATGATTTCTTTTCCATAATAAGCTTTCAACTCGGCCTTTTCGGTCCTTAGCTTGTCAACAACATTCTTCCAGTCGTCAGGAGTTGGAGCGTTGCTTGTTGAGCCTTCAAGCTTTTTCTTGCTTTCTTTGATGTACCTCTTGATTGCAGCGTCTTTCTGACGGATCTTCTCATCTTTACTCATGAGCCATCCATCTTGATAATAAAGAGTTTCTTCGTGATCTTTCACTCTTTTCTTCAACTTTCTATTTTCCACATCGGTCTTACGAAACTTATCTTCCCAAGCATCCTTCTCTATCCTCATCTTGGCTAAAGTGTCTTGGTATTCCTCCATAGTGGGAATGTTGGGCAGTTGAGATACTGCAGAAAACATGGGTTTTTCATAAACATAAGGCATTTGAAACTCCTTTGCTCTTTTCCTTACCCAGCAGGTGTGGGCGTCCACGGCAATGAAATTTCTTGCCTCACCTTTTTCTTTCCATCGGACGTCGTACCAAGCTCTCACCATTCTTGTTTTCAACCTTTGAGGATCATCCCCTTCTCGGTAAAAGTAGCATTCCACTGCGAGACCAATGGGTTTAGCTGAATTTGCATACCCGAGTTGTCGTCGGGCTAGGACCGGATTGTAGTTAATTCCTCCTTGTGTACCAATGAGGGGTACGTTGGCGAACTCTCCATAACTTCTAATGGTTTCCGTACCACAGCGAGCCAAGGTATACCAACGAATATCATTATTAGTAAGAGACATAAGTCTTCGAGGCCAACGTAAGCCTTCTCGGTTTTCCGTGAAAATAGGAGACTCAAGTAAGTGTGAAACAATCCATTTGAACAACAATGGTGCACAACATACAATGACTCCACCGCCTTGGCGATTCCTATGATGAACAGAGAAATACATGTCACCAAGCAAAGTCGGAACAGGATTTCCAATCAGAAAGATCTTTATGGCGTTGATATCAACAAAGTCGTTAACGTTGGGAAACAGAACCAACCCATAGATGAGCAAGGCTAGTATAGCTTCAAAAGCTATCATGCTACCAGTTTCGATGAAATCAAAGGCTTTCTTCATTAGGAAGTGTGAAGTTAAACCCGAGAGGTTTCCTTTGGTAGTCCAATTACTCTCTACTTCAGATTTCTTCAAGTGGATACTTGCTGCAATGACGTGTGACTTAGGAATGGCTTCCAAACCATTGAAGGGTATTTTGTCAGACACAGGAATACCCAAAAGATTGGCATATTCTTCCAAGGTCGGTACCAACTGGTAGTCTGGAAAGGTAAAACACCGGTAGCGGGATCATAGAACTGAACCAGAGTCTTGAGAAGTCCTTCATCAACATGAGTGTTCAGGATAGGCAAAAGCTTTCCATAAATTTTCCTAAAATTAGAAGGATCTTGTACAGAAGATGCTAATTCTATCAGTTTTCCCACATCAGGCGCCTTGAAACCGTACTTTTTGGTAATCCTATAATGTTTGCAAAGAAAATCCTCTAAATCTTTGGAGAAATCATGTTTTTATGGAAAAAAGATGGGTTTTTTAATGAATGTATGAATGCATGGATGCATGGATGCCACATATTCAAACATGGTAAAACAAACATGGTAACACGAACATGGTAAAACATGGTAATACAAACATGGTACACAAACATGGTACACACAGGTTCAAAGGTCCAGGGTCACGAGCATGAGGTCAGAGAACCAAAAATGGGATAGTTCTAGTTAATCACCTGCACAACATGTTCTACTGATACGTCAGAGTCTACATTCTTCTTTCGGATATTACCGGCTTGCACGACTGAACTTGTGAGCCAGAAATATTCTCAAGAAAAACTCGTCTGAGTGTGGCTCTCCGCATGACAACTATCCAAGTCTTCACCTGAATCGTTTCTGCGCCACAACCTAATAAGGCCAGGATGGGTTGGGGTTCTACGGCCAACTCAGCTTCTACAGTTCAATGCAGCAATAATGTTTTCGCTACGAAACATGCTAAACATATATTACCAACAAGGAACCTCCACTGAGCGGAAGGATTCTCACGTACGCCTGTACATGACTATACCCTCCACCTAATTCTTATGTGTACTTAATCCGGGTTAGGATTTGTCCATAATGTATCACTTGTAACAGAACCACACAAGTAACAGAACCAAAGAACCACACATGTAACAGGAATTAAAATGAAAAACAACAATTAGAAATAACCCTTTCTTTGGAAACAATAAAAAGATGGTCCCCAGTGAAGTCGCCATTTTTCTGTCGCGGGGAAAAATCGTATCTTTTTTTGGGATGAGACACCTGATGCCTTCTTTGGGCTCGAGTGCTCAAAAAATGATTTTTCTTTTGTTTCGACCAAACTTTTTATTGTTTCCAAAGTAGGAAAAGGAAAAAAGTTGCAATAACCTTAAAAGTGGGGGAGAGATCTTTGGGTAAGAAGGTTGGTTATACGAAGGGAAGGTATTAGCACCCAACGTATCTATAGTACTCTATAGGCTTCTTTGTTGTTTTTGTTTCATTCTATGTTATGGTGGAGGTTCTATTGTGAAATAGGTGGGACCTAGGGTGTTTGTTTGATTATGCTCGCAAAGATCATCGCGATCCTCTGCATACATATCCCTTAGAGGGAATCAGAGCATCTGTAGCTCGGGGTCTAGGGGTGCTAAGGTTTGAATGGTTTGAGGGAGATGTTTTTGCTCTCCAAGGATACGACCTTGTGCCTACGTATTCTCAAAGGGATGTTGAGAAAGTCAGAGCAATCGTAGTTCCCACTTATGCTAGTGGAAGCAAAGGTTAAGAGACAAATGTCATCTAAATGTTCGATGTATCTAATCTATATCATCACATACATCTGTTTGTTTTTGTTTGAAAATCTTTTCATTATAAGCCCTGGGCCATGCCACTTATGGTGCTTAGAATGATAAAGATGCTTTTTAGCCAGCCTTGTGGCAAAAACTTTCAATGAAGTCAGCCTTGTGACAAAAAGTTTTGATTAATCAGCCAGCCTTGTGGAAAAAGTTTCAATGAAGTCAGCCTTGTGACAAAAACTTTGATTAATCAGCCAGTATGGTGGCAAAAAGTTTGATTGATTAGCCAGCCTTGTGGCAAAAAGGTTTGATTGATTGATTGTTTGTGATTATATAGAAGAGATACTCCTATCATAGAGATGATAAATGTCTAATCTCCTAGAGTATTTGATTTGGATATTGGGGATGCTTATAAGAAGCCCGAGGGTCCTTGTACGAAGCCCAAGAGGAGGCTATCCGAGGGTCCTTGCATTGTAAGCCCAAGAGGAGGCTATGGGAGGGACTATCGAGGGTCCTTGCATTTTAAGCCCAAGAGGAGGCTATGGGAGGGACACTCGTTTGTACAAAGCCCAAGGGGAGGCGTGGTATAGTTGGTTTGAGTTCTTAGAGCGATTTCACCGGGAAACCATACTCTATGTCCTAACCTAAACTAGGGCAGATTCTTTGCACGAAGCCCAATAGGAGGCTATGGGGAACCTAGTGTTGTACTAAGTTGAACAAGCATATATAACACAATCACAAATATGAACAAGTACAAACAAATATGAACAAGTACATGAACAAATATGAACAAGTATGAATAGTTATATATGACAAGGTGTGTGTATATGATGGAGTTTATGAAGGAAATATACCTGTAAGCATGATCCATTTGTATACACGGGGCTCGGGACTTATACTCGGGGAGAGGCGCACTTGAGTTTATTCAGAAGCTATGTAAACAAGTATTTACAAAAGGGCTCGGGACTTATACCTACATGGAGGCCCATGGTATTTTTGGGAAGATTTAAAGAAAACCTTCATTTTTGATTTGTTATTCAAAGTTAAAAAAAACAAATTGATCGAGGTATGTACAAAAGGGTATGTGTACAATGAAATACCTAATTTCATGTACAGGAATGGGACTTATACCTATGTGGAGGCCCATGGTATTTACAAAACATGGTTGATTGTTTTATTAACAGACGCAAGGTTTCGTCTTTTGAAAACAGTTTGAAAGTTTTGTTTTGAAAGAAGTTTTATGTTTAAAGGAAAATTGTACAAAGAAAAAGGAATGGGTATGTACAAAAGGGGCTCGGGACTTATACCTACATGGAGGCCCATGGTATTTTTAAAATCAATTGATCAATCCAAAAAGATTTAATCAATAGTTTCTTTTGAAAAGAAAACCCAAAAAGAAATGGTTTATCGTTTTGAAAAACTGCGATCGTTTGTTTTAAAACAGTTTGAATTTTGACAAAAGTCAACTTAATTAAGATAAAAACAAATTTTATGCTTAATTAAGACCTAAAAAATTAGGGTTTGATTACAAAAATATTTACAAGTGATTAGGTTTGAAAAATCAAAGAAAAACAATATTTAAAGTATTAAAAAACACTTAAAAACATGTCATTTTAAACCTATTAAAAACATATTAAATAAACATTTTTTTTTGTGATTTTTTTTTATTTTCATAAAATGTATATATTAAATAAGAAGTGTACAAAAAATGAAGCAAAAATGAATTGATTTGATTGGTTAAATTAATTAATAAAGTTGTTAAGAAAATGAAGAAAAATAGTTGTAAAAAATTTGGTTTTGTCTTCACTAGGGCTTGAACCCACGCACCCACGCTTGCCAACCAAAACAATGACCAACTGAGCTGTGCGCGCAGCTTGTTATATGTATGCCTCCATTTAATTATATTTTAAAATGAAATATTTGAATTTCCTGAACAAAAATGGCGCCAAGAACACACCCTAATTTGATTTTCAAAAATCTTTGAAACTGGACCAAATTGATCAAGTAAAGGGTCTATCTTGCTCGGTTTTTCACAAGGATTATGATGGTGATCTTTAATTTCATTTATTTTTACCCTAGGGCTATCAATTTTCTGATGAACACGAAGAACCCTAATATGACAAATCATTGTGAAATCGTGAATGATCATGATATGATGCAATTGATTGAGGGTTAATGATCCTCATAGGTGCAGAAACAAGATGGTATATCAATATTTCATTTATGATGCATGTATGTATGAGTTTGAAGTTCATGAGCACTCACCTTAAAAATGGCAAAACTGGAAATTGAAATCGTGCCTGGAGATGTTACAGATGTTGTTGCTCAATCTGGACAGCTTCAATGGACCTTATGGAACATGTTTGAAGTCTTGGAATGAACTGGAAACCTCTTGATCAGTCTATGGTACCCGATCTGCAGTATAGCTCAAGTGAGGATCGAATTTGATGATGGAGGTGTTTCAGATAGTTGGTGATGGTTGGGATAGTTCATATATGGTATATGGAATGTGTTTGGATGTTTAACTTGGACAGAAATGAGCTAGAATGAAAATTGGCATGATAAGGCTCATTATGTGTTCATATGGAGGTTGAAATGCAATTCTGAGTTTTGGGGTAATTTGAGGTGTGTGAGTGGTTCAAACACTTCCTAATTGATGTTTAGAAGTTGTTGGAATCATCATTTTGGCCAGAACTTCAAGGATTTGGAGGTTGGAATTTCTACCTCCTTGAAACTTAAGAAACTTGCATTCTAAGAAAGAAAGAGAAAACCTATAATTTGTGAGGTTTTGGTGTCATTTTGAATGGAGTTTGGACCTATATTTATAGGCCAAGAGTTCTGAACTCAGAGCTTTGCAAGTTGATCAAGGAATGGTGATTTGGCGTTTGGAGATAAAATGGAATCTTTACATTTAATGCAAATGGTTAAAAGTGACTTAACCATGGTTATTTTGCCAAGCTTCTTATCTCTTTCCTATCTGATCTTAAACCTGAAAATATCTCTCAATTATTGCATTGGTGTGTCATCACTTGCATTATAGGTCATATAGCAATGAAACTTAGTGAAAATGGTTTGAAATTTCATGCATAATGACCTCTAATGACAAAATTCAAAACCATGGCTACACTCCATATTTTTTCATGCTCTTGGAAATTTTGTAAAGCTCATGTTATGTACTTCAAAACCCTAGTTGGAAGTTTCTTCAAGACCTTTAAGGAAATGGGTGAAAAAGATCCATGAACTTTGAGGAAAGTGAGATTTTAAGTGAAATTTTCAAAAGATACCAACTTTGAAGCTCCATATCTCTTAAATGGTTGATCTTTTGGAAAATCATCATATGTGACAAAGTTGTTTATTGGATCAAAATCTACAACTTTCATGTTGGAAGTTTTTTTCAGTTTGTAGGTGAAATTTTGAGAAATTCCCTTCCAAAATTTGGAAAAAACCATTGAAAAACACTTAGAATTTTTAAGTATGGAAAGTCAAACTTTTGACTTTTTGATTCTTGATTGATTTTCTTGATTTTTCTTGATCAAATGACTTCATATATCATATATTGATGATTTGAAACTTCAAAAGTCATAGTTGACCAAAAATTCCAAAAAGTCAATGGTGATCTTGTACAGTTGACTTTTTCAAACGGATCGCGTTTTTGGAGATTTTAAATGAACCAGGCTATCCTCACCAAATGAATGGTATGAATGGATAATATTGAGGTATTGGAGGACCTTGAGCCATTGTTTAAGTTGTGGCACCATGTTCTGATTAAAAAGTCAATGGTTCAGATGAATTAGGTCAAAAACCCTAATTGTCGACCTGATGAAATTGATGACTGTGGATCTTGAATTAAGATGTAATTTCCATTGGATATTGCCATAGGTATTATTTGAAGATGATTGAAACCTTTGAGTGACTTCCTGGGGATTTTTAGGGTTTCCCAAATGTGATCCCTGATTTCAGTCCCTGATAGTTCAAAACCCTAATCTGATGATTTGAAATTTCACTGTTGATCAATCCTGGTGTAGGAGATGTCCTGAGCCAATGGATTAGGTCAAAATGATTTACTTGGGGTCTTGAGGTCATGTCCCAAGTCATTAGGTCAAATCCTGAGCAAAAGTCAAGAGTATACTGTCTTCAGTCAAAACCCTAATCTGGTTGATTCAAAGTCCCTGAGCTTGTTGAAATGAATCTTTGAGGACCAAATGTTGACTGTTGATGAAGATAATTCTTTTGAGATGAAGGGAGAACAAAACCCTAATTGATTGTTACTTGTACTGATGAGTGATTTCTTGATTAAACCCTGCTGAGTCACAAGTAGCAAACACAAACTATGCAATTTGTTAGAGATGCAAATGATGCATATGCAAATGATATGAGGTGGTATCTTAGGTCAAAAATTGGGGTATGACAGCATTAGAGGGGGAATCACCTACAACCCTTCATTAGCCCTACGACAATTTGGTTATGCTCGCAGAGATGGTCCTCATCACTTGATTATTGAAGGGGTTGTTTTCAACTATGAAGAAGATGTTCAAAACCAACTCCGAGAGTTCATACGCGCTTGGAACACAGTGTACAAGGTCGATATCAAGAATTGCGGACAAAAGAACTCCCTTCCTTCAGAGCCTTATCTCAGATGGGTGCGCACTCGCGCTCAATGTTTTGTCATGCCATATCCCTATGTTAGACCTGTGATTGTTGAACCTGAATGTGAAGAAAAGGTTCCGTTGGTTATTCTCCATCCAGACATGCCTACCGACTTAGAAGAGCTGCAAAAGTCATGGGTCCAATTAAAAGAAGAAAGAGATACTTTTGAAGCTCAATTCCGTGCTAAAGAGAAACAAGTGTTAGAGCTCACAAAGTTACTTCATGCGGAGCAAGGCATCAACAACTTCATCGAATCGAAGAGGAAGCGTCCATGGGAGACTTGAAGAAGTTTTATTATTATTATTATTTCTAGTTGTTTATTATTCATTTGTTTTCTTTTGTAAGCCTAAAAGTGGCAAAATAAAAAACTATAATTAAGTACAATTTAATTATTATTAATAAATTTGTTCTTTCCTTCCTGTCTAAACAAATTTAAATTTCAAGGTCCTTGAAAACATTGCATATGCATAATCATATCATTCATAAACATTATATCACAGGTTTCGTAAAAGCAAATGCCTCATCTTTCCGCTGTTTATTTCAGTGAGAAAGAATGGATCTTGAACAATCTGTCAAAAATCTCCAAGCTCAGAATGCCGAATTCCAGACTTTGATCCTTAACTTGGCCAGGGGGCAAGAAGAATTGAAGACACTTCTGATCAAGAAGGAGAAGGATCAACATAGGCAGCAAGGTGGGCAAGATAAATGGAAACCCAAACCCAAGCGATCATTCACTCCGTTGCACATGCCGATGTCTCAAGTTCTGCAACAACTGCTCAATCAGAACTTGATAACCCTATTACCTTCATATTCAATTCCTACAAATCCTGCTCCTGGGTATAAATACCATGCGAGATGTGCTTATCATTCGAATAGTCCTGGTCATGACACAGAGGATTGGGGACCATTGAAGCATAAGATCCAAGACTTAATTGACGACAAGATCATTGACTTCAATTCAATTAAGGGGCCTTACATGGCTAATACTGTGCGCAACCAACAGGTTGGGGAGGTCCTGATCTCCACATCAGCATCACAACCACAACGTAAACATAACGCGCCTAAAAGACAATTCACAAAGATCAACATGACTTTGGCTGAAGCATTACAATAGATGTTGAAGAAAGGGATAATTACTTTGAGGGACCCGCCTCGGAATCCTAACACTTTGTCTCATCAGTATAACCCTAATGCAAGATGTGCTTATCACTCCGACAACATTGGACATGACACTAACGACTGCTGGCTATTAAAGAATAAGATCCAAGATTTAATCGACGACCAGATCATTGACTTCAACTTACCTAAGGAACCTCATATGGCTGATGGTGTGTACAATCGGAAAAGTCATAATGAACACAACCAATCTGTGGGGACAATTCTAATCGCTACACCAGTTCCACAACAAGGATACAAATCAGATACACCTAAGCGTCAGTTCACGAAGATCAATATGTCACTGGCTCAGGCATTACAATATTTGCTAAAGTCAGAATTGATTACTTTAAAGGATCCCCCTAGGAATCCTAGTACTTTCGCTCGCGGCTATAATCCCAATGCAAGATGTGCATACCACTCCGGTAGCCCTGGTCATGATACAAATAGTTGCTGGACGCTGAAGAACAAGATTCAAGACATGATCGATGCTGGTGAAATTGAATTCAACCAATCCAAGACTCCTGTAGTGATCACGGTTCCCATGCCTAATCACGACAAGATGGATTAATGCCTAGAAGGATGAACTTTTTAGATCATTAGATTTACTTTCGTTTGCAATTTCCTTCCTGTTTTATTAAACATTCAACTTATGATAGACATTATCTGTTTTAGTAATTATCATTAGTGCATTGCATATGCTTGTCTTGAATAAATTATTTCGTTACCACTCACTTTAAAATTATGTCTTTACTTTGCATATGTTTTGTGATACTCAATTCCTGCTAAGCTGTAAGCCTTTTAAGGGAGGATGACGAAAATTATACCGCAACCTCAAACAGTATGCTTTTGAACAGACTATTCTGACGATGTACAGGCATTGTTTCAATTCCTAAAGAGTGTAGATATAAGGATGTTAATCCCTCGTCAACCCCTTTGAGCCTAAGGCGTAGGAGTTTTCTTTCTTGTACAATTTAAAACCCTTAACCATAACCTGGGGCAGGGTAGTTACTCAGTTAACTCAATTATACTAGCTGCTGTTTTCACAAATAATGATGGGTTCCTGTAACCATTAAGTCAGGCAGTCAACATCTACCAAAAGAAAAATAAAAATTAAGTCAAAACCTATGAAGGAGACTTAACGAGAATTAAACATCCAGCTGACTGTAATCTCACAATAAACAGTTCAGGCAAAAGTTAGGGATAACAAAGTCAAAAAGGAGGTTGCTAAAAATCCTCAACAAAAGAAAACATTTCAAAAGAGGTCACTGCAAATCCTCGACAAAAAGAAAGTATTACAACAAAGGATGACTGCCTGTTCAAATAAACCTCTGGTACTTTACCCACCATCAAATATCAATGTTACAACTTCAAGCCTTGCTAAGGCTTAAACGCAGAGTTAACTGAGCATAGGATCGAAGAACATCACGAAGATTGGGATGGGTGCAAATAAATTTTTGAGCCATTATCCTTTGTTTCTTAAACCGTGAACCAAGCCACGTTACAACCCTTGAAAGTCCTAACTGAAGCATGGTCAGTTCGAAAGCATACTGTCACCAAAAAGGTATCCTGACTCCTTAAGGTTTACCAAAAATGCTGAGTTGATATTTTGTTTTTAAAACATCACGTTTTAACAATTATCACGCTTTTACATCTCCAGTTTTAATGTTTTTCAACAAACTCAAGACAGACATATGCATTGCATCTCATGAATTCATTATTAATTATATTTTGCTACATAATTTCAAATGTTAGCATCAGAAAGAATCTGCACAGGGTACGACTAATGACTAAAAGTCATCCCGACAGACAAAACTATTTCAGCAGCAACATCCCTTATAACTGATTCAGTTGACTAGAAGTCAATGAATACAAGGGGCATGACATGCTTTGTCCAATCAACCTAGGGCAGTCAGGTCAAGATTCCGAGAATATCTCAAAGAATGCCAATCAATCTGGGGCAGTCAGGTCAAGATTCCAAGAATCTCTCAAGATCCCAAGAATCTCTCAAGATCCCAATCAACACGGGGCGTGCATCCAAGTGGGTCTGAAGCTACTTCCCAATTAACATGGGGCATCGTCCTAAGTCTATGATTACTGGGGGCATGTCATCCATAATGAACATCTCATAAAGTCCTCACGAGATGAATCTTTCCAAAGTTCCTACTAGCAGGGGCAAATCTATGCAAGTCCAGTTTGACACTTCGATCGATATTTATTGGTGTGTCTTAATCAATACAACTCTAGGGATGGCAGTTACCACAATACTAGGGGAAACGTTCAAGACATCCATGCCTTCCCACAAATCCGATTTCACAGGAACATACCCCCACAGAGTAATCATTAAGAAGATATCTTCAAATGTCCTCATCCAACAAAGACTTAGTTCCTCAACGGAGTTCACATCTTTAACACTGCTGGTTCTCCGATACTTTTCTTGTCTCCAAACAGGGTTATTCATCTCTCTTATCCCAAGTCAGGGTACATCAAAGATCAATCATTCAAATCATTCTCATCCCCAAGCAAGAACCGTAAATCCCCAGCTGAGCATCTTCAAAACAAGATCAAACATCAAAATCACAAAGTCATATAGATTTATTTTCTCAATCGAGATACTCCAAATAACATAAATCATGTTCATACATCATGTATCGTAGTAAGTTCATACATAACATACATACGCCTCATTGCATATGCATAACACTCTCATTAATGTCCAAAATAAACACTACAATACATGCATCACGATGTTGCATAAAACTAATGTTGCTATTTAGTCTATTTCTACAATTAAATGAACATTGTCTTCTAGATATAGTGCAGAGATAATCAAGTCAACAATTTAATTCTGACACTCATTCAAGACAGAGATTTAGTTCTGACGCTTAATTTTGGATATCTTCCAAAGATAGTTCAGAAATAATCAAGACAGAGATTTAGTTCTGACACTTAATTTTGGATATTCTTTAGAGATAGTTCAGAGATAGTCAAGACAAAGATTTAATTCTGATACTTAGTTCCGGGTATTCTCCAGAGATAGTTCAGAGGTAGTCAAGACCAAGATTTAATTCTGATACTTAGTTCCGGGTATTCTCCAGAGATAGTTCAGAAATAATCATCCTCCCAAGATCTAATTCAGTTACTACGAACAAGCGCTGACACGATCAACATTCAACAAATACTTCTCAATACAAAGGATTCAGTCTAACGCACGACTCATCCTTCAGCCTAAAGCACGGCTTTCAAGACATCTACGGATGCAATTTGGATTTAGTTTAACGCACGACTCATCCTTCAACCTAACTGTCATACCCCAATTTTTGACCTAAGATACCACCTCATATCATTGCATATGCATCATTTGCATCTCTAACAAATTGCATAGCTTGTGTTTGCTACTTGTGACTCAGCAGGATTTGATCAGGAAATCACTCATCAGTACAAGTAACAATCAATTAGGGTTTTGTTCTCCCTTCATCTCAAAGAATCATATTCATCTACAATCAATATTTGGTCCTCAGAGATTCATTTCAACAAGCTCAAAGGCTCTGAATCGACTGAATTAGGGTTTTGACTGAAGACAACATACTCAAAATTTGACATAATGACTTGGGACATGACCTCAAGACCCCAAGTGCATCATTTTGACCTAATCCATTGGCTCATAACATCTCCTATACAAAGATTGATCAGACAAATCCTCAGATCAGGGTTTTGAACTATCAGGGACTGAAATCAGGGATCACATTTGGGAAACCCTAAAAATCCCCAGGAAGTCACTCAAAGGTTTCAATCATCTTCAAATAAAGTGTGCCATATCCATTTGTGTGATTCAAGAGTTTTGATTGGAATCTATTTCAAGATTTTGGCCTATGGATTCTTCATGGTAAAGAAAATTGTTTCTTATGGATTATTTGAAAGATGATACAAGTTTGAAACAATTCATGGAAATTTCACCGAAATTGCAAGAAATATCTTTTAGTCCATTTGTTGAAAGATTATTTCAAGTATGGTTTAAAACCATAAATTCAAGAATTAAAAGTTCATTGGTGCAAGAACATTTTTCACATTACTTCAAGGACTTTTCTTTCAAGAATATCCAACATTCATGGTTCATACAACTTCATTCAAAGATTTAAAGGAAATTCAAGCATTCAAAATTGAAGTTCATTCTTTACAAAGTTCTAAATTGCAAATGAATTACAAAGTGGACTATATTCAAAATTCAAGATACAACATTTCAAGTCCAATTCAAAGTTCATCATTTCAAAATTTCATCATTTCAAGAATACAAAGTTCATACATTTTCAAGTTGGAATGAATTACAAGGAAAAAAGAAAAAAACTTCAAAGACTTTCTTCAATCTTCGAAGTCTTCATTCTTCAAGTTCAAGCTTCTTCATGCTTTCTTCAAAGTTCTCATGTCACATGAAAAAGAAAACATAAGAGGGGTGAAATTAGCAAAAGTCAAAGAATGTCAAAGAGAGATTTTTATGTCATAAAATTATGCAACTTAGAGATATCATAAAATGACATAAAAATTCACACACATGGCTTATATCATGAGAATATCTTTGCATAATGACATAAGGAATATATTCTTATTCTTGCAATGATGAAGAATATATTCTTATTCTTGCAATGATGAAGAATATATTCTTATTCTTGCAATGACCATAACATTCCAATCAAGTTTCCTAATTCCTAACACATCCTAAGCTTTGCCTATAAATAGGAAATGATCTCTTTGAAGCAAAGACACAAAAAGCAACCTTAACTACTTGCTTTCTCACTTCTCTCATAATTGTAAAGTTTCTTAGTTCCAAAGTAAGGAAAGAGGAGAAGGTAGTTCTTCATACCTCACTTGAAGATCTTCATCTTCAAGCTTCCAACTTGAAGTCCATCTTCAAGTCTCCCTAATATCCAAAGAGGTGTTATGGCATCACCTTCATCAAAAGCCTACAAAAAAGAAAAAGAAAAGTTGTTAGAAGAATTGTTGGTGACAATCCAAACTTGTTTCAAATAACAATTCAAAGTTTGTTCTTTATTAAATCAAATTCACATAAGGAAAAAACAATTTGCAACAAGTTCAAAAGTTCATAACCGGTTCAATAACAATTCGAGGGTGTCCTTCAACAACACCACCCGAATTTCCAGGAAAAAGAAAGGTTCGAAACCATACCTTTGAACTTCAGTGGCAGCCCCCACATCATCTTCAACACGGCACCCGACGGTTCTTGCTCACCTACACGAAGCACACCTGCAAATTTCAACACCGACGCTGCAATCATTCACAGTAGGCGGCAAAAATTCAGCAACACAACGGTTCAGAATGCACAGCAATCATAAACAATTCTCAACAAAAATTCAAAGCAGTAACAGCGGCATATTCGAAGGTTCAAAGACACAGCAATTCAACAACAGGGAGTGTATCGGTTTTCCAGAAGCAGAGCAATCAAAAACAACATACCTTAGCAATTAAAACCGGCGAAATCCTCCTCGCCGCAGGTAAACCAATTCCTCGCTGCTTATTCTCAACAATATTGCTGTGAACTTTATTTTTCTGTAAAAACAATAACCGCACGGAATTGTTACGTTTGCTGGTTTCCGGTTCTTGTGCGTGTTTGAGTCTGAATATGAACAACAGTGGTGGTGAGTTTGGAGTTTAACCGAATAAATTTATGTTCCTACTTCAATTGAGAGTTGAGTTAACAAAGAACATACCTGGTTTTCAGTTCTGTCTGTGAATTCGAGTAATAGTTTGAGCAACTCTCTTCCATGGCCGCCGTGAAACTTCCGTTGAGGAGTGGTTCTGTTATCGTTCATGTTGAGAGCAGAGAGCAAACCGCAAGAGAGACCATGAGCTCGAGAGAGAGAGCATCACGAATTTGAGAAAAAAAAAGCTTCTCTGTTGTTGTTACTGTTTCGAACAAATCGATGGAAAAGGGGAGGATTTTCCCTTACCGATTGTTTGCGAGAGATTGAGAGAGGAAGTTGCCACATGTTGTTATTCCGTCGACCTCCGTGGAAGAGAGCAGTCGAGAGTTTGTGGTTGAGCTTCACAGAGAGAGCGTTAGAACTAGTGAGGAACAAGAGCGCCTCTTGTGTGTTGTTCCTAGGGCTTTCCTCAACTCAATTGTGTAGTAACAGATGGGTGGATCCGGGTTTGACCCGACCCGGTCCATTTCCTTTTATTTATTTTTACTATGAGTCATTTGGGCTGCACCCCCATCCGAAATTTCAAGCTTCTGGCCCAATTACTAGTTTTTTTAACTATCTATTTGGTTTTTCTTTTATGAAAATATTTCTCATAAAAAAGGCTTTTGTTTTTTAATTATAAGATTTAGTTTTTATTCTAATCCTTATTAAAAAAAAATCCCAAAAAATATATTAGATGCATATTTAAGTTTATGTTTCTAAATATTTTCTCTTTTCATGAAAAAAAATCACAAAAAAATATCTTTTCTTTTAAGATTTAATATTTTCATATAATTTTGTGTAGATAATCATTTAAATTTTTATTTGATTACTATTGCATATATTACTTGAATTTTCTAACTTCATCCGAGACTTCGAGATTATTTCTCTGTTGTCTTTTGGATTTGTCTGTTTTGTTTGGTCTTCCATTTGCTGTAGAATTCCATAAACAATTACTGGATGATCAAAGAATGCTGTAAGCTGTGAACTTATCTGACGTTCTTTTCTACTGGTGTGGATGCTTAATATCTATTGAAATCCTAATTTATTCCAAGCACATCTTGAGGATCACGGTAACACCTCAAACTCAGAAATCCAATTTTCTCATTCTTCGAGGTAAGCCTAAAACTCAATCAACTGTTTTCACAACAGTAATCAATTCACTTTCAAATCATCCATTGTTTTTCAAAACAGTGGGGCCTCTCGAATATTAGAGAGTGTAAGTCCCATTTCTTTTCTTTTTGTACAGTTTTCAAAACATTCTTCAAAACAATAAAACTTCTTCAAAATAAACAATTTTCAAACAGTTTTCAAATCATTTTCAAAGCAACAAAACTCCAAAGAAACTTCAAACTTTTCAATATACCATGGGCCTCCATGTAGGTATAAGCCCCAAGCCCTTTTGTACATACCCACTCAAGTACATGAAATTAGGTATTTCATTGTACGCCTTTTGTACATATCTCGATCAGTTGTTTTTTTTAACTTTGAAATACAAACCAAAAATGAAGGTTTCTTTAAATCTTCACAAAAAAATATACCATGGGCCTCCATGTAGGTATAAGTCCCAAGCCCTTTTGTAAATACCTGTTTACATAGCTGTTGAATAAACTCAAGTGGACTTCTCCCCGAGTGTGAGTCCCGAGCCCTGTGTATACAAATGGATCATGCTTACAGGTATATTTCCTTCATAAACTCCATTATATACACACACTTTGTCATATATATAACTGTTCATATTTGTTCATGTACCTGTTCATATCTGTTCATGTACTTGTTCATATTTGTTCGTACTTGTTCATACTTGTGATTGTGTTATATATACTTGTTCAACTTAGTATAACACTAGGTTCCCCATAGCCTCCTATTGGGCTTCGTGCAAAGAATCTCCCTAGTTTAGGTTAGGACATAGAGTATGGTTTCCCGGTGAAATCGCTCTAAGAGCTCAAACCAACTATACCATGCCTCCCCTTGGGCTTTGTACAAACGAGTGACCCACCCATAGCCTCCTCTTGGGCTTACAATGCAAGGACCCTGGATTGTCCCTCCCATAGCCTCCTCTTGGGCTTACAATGCAAGGACCCTCGGATAGCCTCCTCTTGGGCTTCGTACAAGGACCCACGGGCTTCTTATAAGCATCCCCAATATCCAAATCAAATACCCTAGGAGATTAGACATTTTTCATCTCTATGCTAGGAGTATCTCTTATATATCATCACAAACAATCAATCAATCAAACTTTTTTGCCACAAGGCTGGCTAATCAATCAAACTTCTTTTTGCCACAAGGCTGGCTAATCAATCAAACCGTTTTGCCACCATACTGGCTGATTAATCAAAGTTTTTGTCACAAGGCTGACTTCATTGAAACTTTTGCCACGAGGCTGGCTGATTAATCAAAACTTTTTGTCACAAGGCTGACTTCATTGAAAGTTTTTGCCACAAGGCTGGTTAAACAAACAAAAAACAAACAGATGTATGTGATGATATAGATTAGATACATCTAGCATTTAGACGACATTTGTCTATTTTCCTTTGCTTCCACTAGCATAAGTGGGAACTACGATTGCTCTGACTTTCTCAACATCCCTTTGAGAATACGTAGGCACAAGGTCGATCCTTGGCGAGCAAAACAAAACAAAAAAAAACCATTCAAACCTTAGCACCCGTAGACCCCGAGCTACAGATGCTCTGATTCCCTTTAAGGGATATGTATGCAGAGGATCGCGATGATCTTTGCGAGCATAATCAAACAAACACCTTAGGTCCCACCTATTTCACAACAGAACCTTCACCATAGCATAGAATAAAAAACAATAAAGAACCCTGTAGAGTACTACAGATACGTTGGGTGCTAATACCTTCCCTTCGTATAACCAACCCTCTTACCCAAGATCTCCCCCCACTTTTAGGTTATTGCAGCTTTTTTCCTTTTCCTCCTTTGGAAATAATAAAAAGTTTGGTCGAAACAAAGAAAAATCATTTTTTATGAGCACTCGAGCCCAAAGAAGGCATCAGGTGTCTCATCCCACAAAAAAGAGGAACAAAACGATTTTTCGCCCGCGACAGAAAAATGGCGACTCTGCTGGGGAACCATCTTTTTATTGTTTCCAAAGGAAGGGTTATTTCTAATTATTGTTTTTATTTTAATTTTTGTTACATGTGTGATTCTTTGGTTCTGTTACTTGCGTGGTTCTGTTACAAGTGATACATTATGGACAAATCCTAACCCGGATTAAGTACACATAAGAAATTAGGTGGAGGGTATAGTCATGTGCAGGCGCACTTGAGAATCCTTCCGCTCAGTGGAGGTTCCTTGTTGGTAATATATGTTTAGCATGCTTTCGTAGCGAAGACATTATTGCCGCATTGAACTGTAGAAGCTGAGAGACCGTAGAACCCCAACCCATCATGGCCTTATTAGGACGTGGTGCAGAAACGATCCAGGTGAAGACTTGGATAGTTGTCATGCGGAGAACCACACTCAGACGAGTTTTTCTTGAGAATATTTCTGGCTCATCAGTTTAGTCGTGAAAGCCGGTAATATCTGAAAGAAAAATGTAGACTCTGACGTATCAGTAGAACATGTTGTACAGGTGATTAACTAGATCTATCCCTATTTGGTTCTCTGACCTCATGCTCGTGACGCTGGACCTTTGAACCTGTGTGTACTATGTTTGAATTACCATGTTTGTAGTACCATGTTAGTGTTACCATGTTTGAACTACCATGTTTGCTTTACCATGTTTGAATATGTGGCATCCATGCATCTATGCATTCATACATTCATTAAAAAAAAAACCCCATCTTTTTTCCAAAAAAACATGATTTTTCCAAAGATTTAGAGAAATTTTCTTTGCAAACATTTTAGGATTTAGTCATGGAAGAAGTAAAAAGGCATACCAAGAAATACGGTTTCAAAGCGCCTGATGTGGGAAAACTGATAGAGTTAGCATCTTCTGTACAAAATCCTTCCAATTTTAGGAAAAGTTATGGAAAACTTTTGCCTATCTTGAACACTCATGTTGATGAAGGACTTCTCAAAACTCTGGTTCAGTTCTATGATCCCGTCTACCGTTGTTTCACCTTTTCAGACTACCAGTTGGTACCGACCTTGGAAGAATATGCCAATCTTTTGGGTATCCCTGTGTCTGACAAAATACCCTTCAATGGTTTGGAAGCCATTCCTAAGTCACATGTCATTGCAACAAGTATCCACTTGAAGAAATCTGAAGTAGAGAGTAATTGGACTACCAAAGGAAACCTTCCGGGTTTAACTTCACACTTCCTGGTAAAGAAAGCCTTTGATTTCATTGAAGCTGGTAGCATGATAGCTTTTGAAGCTGTACTAGCCTTGCTCATCTATGGGTTGGTTCTGTTTCCCAATGTCAACAACTTTGTTGATATCAATGCCATAAAGATCTTTCTGATTGGAAATCCTGTTTCGACTTTGCTTGGTGACATGTATTTCTCTGTTCATCATAGGAATCGCCAAGGCGGTGGGATCATTGTATGTTGTGCACCTTTGTTGTTCAAATGGATTGTTTCACACTTACCTGAGTCTCCTATTTTCACAGAAAACCGAGAAGGTTTGCGTTGGCCTCGAAGACTTATGTCTCTTACTAATAATGATATCCGTTGGTATACCTTGGCTCACTGTGGTACAGAAACCATTGAAAGTTGTGGAGAATTCGCCAACGTACCTCTCATTGGTACACAAGGAGGAATTAACTACAATCCGATCTTAGCCCGACGACAACTCGGATATGCAAATTCAGTTAAACCTGTTGGTCTCGCAGTAGAAAGCTACTTCTATCAAGAAAGGGAAGATCCTCAAAGGTTGAAGACAAGAATGATGAGAGCTTGGTATGATGTCCGATGGAAAGAAAAAGGTGAGGAAAGGAATTGCATTGCTACGGACGCCTACACCTGCTGGGTAAAGAAAAGAGCAAAGGAGTTTCAAATGCCTTATGATTATGAAAAACCCATGTCTCTTGTGGTACCGCAACTACCCAATATTCCCATTCCCACTATGAAGGAATACCAAGACACTTTAGCCAAGATGAGGTTAGAGAAAAATGCTTGGGAGCACAAGTTTCGTAGGACCGATATGGAAAACAGAAGGTTGAAGAAACAAGTGAAAGATCACGAAGAAACTCTCTACTGTCAAGATGGATGGCTCATGAGTAAAGATGAGAAGATTCGTCAGAAAGACGCTGCAATCAAAAGGTACATCAAAGAAAGCAAGAAAAAACCTGAAGGTTCAACAAGCAACGCTCCAACTCCTGACGATTGGAAGAATATTGTTGACAAGCTAAAGACCGAAAAGGCCGAATTGAAAGCTTACTATGGGAAAGAAATCATGAAGCTCAAGCTGCACAATGCATTTGGTTCTTCGTCTGATGAAGATGCTTAGGATTGTTTAGCTTTTTATTTATCATTTGCTTTTGTAAGGAGCTATGCTCCAATGTTGTAACATTTCCCATTTATTGAATAAAAGAACAGTTTGTGTACAAATGTTTGCAAGAGAATAATCTTTAAAATATTTGGAAAAATCATAAATTTCTTTTTGCACACATCATTCTGCATATCGAGTCTGTTGTATAGAGTCTTATCTTTTGGATCTTTCTCCATTAGATCGTCAAGCTGTCGCGTCTCAAAGTTTCTCGACCGCGCTCGCAATCAGATCACAGATATAATACTCGTTCAAGCAGAAGAAGAGTAATGGAACACTCTGAACAAGAGAATATTGAGCTTCGTGGTACAGTGACCACCCTTCAGGAAAAGTTGGAAAGTCTCACTACTCTGGTTGACTCCTTAATGGCCGCACAGAATCAGCCGCCGCCACCCAACAGTCAAGCAGCAGTAACATCTGAAGTCACTACTCCAGTTTCTACAGTTGCGTTCGGTATTCCATCTTTCTCCATGCCAGAAGGTTGGGGCACGCCTTTCAGCTTTGGTACAGGTTTCCGCCATAATGTTTCTGGGGTTCAAACATCCACAACTGAAGTGCCTGCTGCACAAAGTTCACTGTTCACTCCAAATCAGGGGATAACTTTTTCTCAAGTTACTATGGCACTTTCTCAACCCACTATGACGGTTCCGACTCCTATGGTTCACACTGTTCCTTACGGAGACAATGAGATTTATCATGATCAGGGTGATAGCACAAATCAGCGAAGCCTTGTAGGAGATCTCCAAGAACAATTCAACAAGATGCAGTTGGAAGTCAAAGCTATTCGTGGCAAAGATTTGTTTGGAAAGAATGCCCAGGAGCTATGTTTGGTTCCCAGTGTACAAATACCTGCTAAATTCAAGGTCCCAGACTTTGAGAAGTACAAAGGCAGTTCTTGTCCACAAAGTCATCTTGTGATGTACGCCAGAAAGATGTCTACTTATGCAGATAATCATCAGTTGCTTATCCATTACTTTCAAGACAGTTTGACTGGTGCCGCACTGAAGTGGTACACAGGCTTGGATAGCACTAATATTCGAACATTCAATGACCTAGGCGAGGCCTTTGTCCGACAGTACAAGTATAACTCGGATATGGCTCCAGACAGAGATCAGCTTCGATCCATGGCTCAGAAAGATCATGAAGCTTTCAAAGAGTATGCCCAACGATGGAGAGAAACTGCTGCTCAGATTAATCCACCGTTAAAAGAGAAAGAGATGACAAAGATCTTCTTGAATACTCTCAGTCCGTTTTATTATGAACGCATGATTGCTAGTGCTCCAAGTGATTTCACCGAAATGGTAAACATGGGGATGCGTCTAGAAGAAGGAGTCCGAACCGGACGTCTGACTAAAGAAGGTGGATCTTCAAGTGGAACCAAAAAGTTTGGAAGTGGTTTCCCAAAGAAGAAAGAACAAAGTGTTGACATGGTATCCCAGGGAAAGCCAAGAGGAAACGTCAATCGTCGACAACAGATTGCTGCCATTGCGCCAGTCGTTAATACATCACCGAATCCGGGGTTTACTCCGCAGTTTCAACAACAACAGCCTCGACAACAGGCTCAACAACTTAACAACAATCAGAATCGTGTACAAAGAGCTCCACAGTTCGATCCGATTCCAATGACCTACACAGAATTATACCCTGCTTTGATTGAAAGAGGTCTTGTTCAAACTAAAGCACCACCACCAGTACCTGAGAAACTCCCATGGTGGTACAAAGCTGAGGTCTCATGCCCTTATCATCAAGGAGCACCTGGCCATGATCTTGAGCATTGCATAGCTTTGAAACATGAAGTTCAGAGGTTGGTTAGATCTAATCTCCTCTCTTTCAGAAATTTGAATCCTAATGTGCAAGCAAATCCGCTCCCCAATCATGGAGGGCATGTTGTAAACATGGTATATGGATGTCCTGGCCAATACCGAGTCTATAATATCAACTTCTCAAGAGCAGATTTGGTACAAATGCACGCCACTCTTTGTCGGGGGCAGAATTTTCGCCAACATCAATACGGTTCCTGTAGAATATGTTGTGTGGATCCTCACGGGTGTTCGATTGTGAGAAGAGATCTCCAAGTTTTGCTAGATAATGGTACTATTGAGATCTACAGAAATAGGGATGAAAATGAAGTTAACATGATAGGATGTTATCCGCATGAGCTTTTAGTCTCAGATATCAACTCGGAAATGCCTACAGTTAACGTCATCGTTCCTCATTTCAACATGCCTGAGCGCATGGAAGTTACTTACAACAAGCCGAAGGTTCCTATTGCTCCTTTGATCATCTGTCTACCTGGACCTGTTCCTTATAACTCTGACAAGGCAGTTCCATACAACTACAATGCCACAATGATAAAGGACGGACAAGAAGTTCCTTTGCCTACTCTTTCATCTGTTGTAAACATTGCTGATGTGAGTCGTGTAACAAGAAGTGGACGTGTGTATACTCCACTACCTCCAAAGCAGCCTGTTGCTCCTGCAACCGGGCAAAATCCTGTCAATGCACCAGTAGGGAATCCTGTGGAAACTCCTGTCAGTAATACAAACACTGATGTTGGTCAATCCAGTGGAACCAATGTGAATCCTGACTTTGATGAAATTTTGAAGCTTATCAAAAGAAGTGAATATAAGATTGTGGATCAGCTTATGCAGACTCCTTCAAAAATCTCAATACTTTCATTGCTGTTGAATTCAGAAGCCCACAGGGAAGCCCTGATGAGAGTCTTAGATCAAGCTTTTGTAGATCATGATGTGACTGTTGACCATTTTGATGGGATAATAGCCAACATAACTGCTTGCAACAATTTAAGCTTCTGTGATGAAGAACTCCCCCAGGAGGGCAGAAATCACAATCTTGCTTTGCACATTTCTATGAACTGTCAGTCAGACTCTTTGTCCAATGTGTTGGTAGACACCGGATCTTCCTTGAATGTGATGCCAAAGACGACTCTTGCTCGCTTGTCTTACCAAGGAATGCCTATGAAGTTCAGTGGTGTAGTTGTCAAAGCATTTGATGGATCGCGAAAATCTGTTATTGGCGAAGTCAACCTTCCCATGACAATTGGTCCACATACATTTCAAATCACCTTCCAGGTCATGGACATTCAAGCTGCTTATAGCTGTCTGTTAGGACGACCATGGATCCATGAAGCAGGGGCAGTAACTTCTACGCTCCATCAAAAGTTAAAGTTTGTAACAAATGGAAAATTGGTAACGATAAGTCGAGAGCAAGCCTTGATGGTGAGCCATTTATCCAATTTCTCTTTCATAAGTGCTGATGATGTGGAAGGAACGCCGTTCCAAGGTCTCTCTTTAGAAGACGAATCTTCCAAGAAGAAAGCATCGATCTCTTCTTACAAAGAGGCAGTAAAAATAGTGAAAGATGGAGCTACCACTGGCTGGGGGCAAGTTGTGATCCCGACCAAGAATGAAACTAGAGCAGGACTCGGATGTTCACCAACGTTCTCAAACTGCACCAAGAAGGATGAAACCCTTCGTCCGATCAAAGAAACATTCATTAGTGGAGGGTTCCTTAACCCAATTCCTCAAGAGGTTAATGTCCTTATCGAAGAATGCATCGAAGAAGGTTTACCCGATCCTGAAGAAGAATGGAAATGTTATCTCAATGACTCGGGATACATATCTCAGGAAGAACCATATCCTCCTTCAGAGAAATCCAAAGGCACAGAAACTGAGCCTGTTCCTACAGAAATATGGGACACCTTGGGACAACCAAGTGGAAAATTTGATTATATGGTGAAATACACTGCACCTGAAAGTTACAAAATTGCGATTGAGGATATCCAACCAACTGGATGGGGAGATTCCTTTGAATATAATAGTCAACCAGAAGAGGCCTATCAGCCATGTCAATTTTCTCAGCAGCCTGAAATTACTGAAGATTTCGGATTTAATGCATCTACCAAGGTTCATAATCCTGAAGATGGTTACTATCACATAAATGCCATTTTTGAAGATGAAGGGGAAGATGGTCCCGCAGTTGACTCAGAAAGTGTCGCTGACAATGAGTCTCTTCATCCTGAAGACTGGGAAATACATCCTGAGAATTCTGAGGATTGTGACTCATCTTATGCTCTTCAAGAAGTGGAAGAAGACCATTTCAACTCTACAAAGAACAAGAGTGACAAACCAGGACCTTCAAATCCTGCTCGACCAGCGGTCAATGTCAATGCTGAAGATAATTCCGGGGGAAATTTTCCTGAATACATAATACACAGAGGAGTTCGTTGCTACTGGAAAGCTGTCGACGT